>NW_024744965.1:0-9156 GCF_018991925.1 Homarus americanus
GGTACTTGGGAGTGTCAGGGTGTACCTGGGGTGTCAGAGATGTACCTTGGAGTGTCAATGTACCTGGGGTGTCAGAGGTGTGCCTGGGTGTCGGAGGTGTACCTGGGAGTGTGAAGTACCTGGGAGTGTCGGAGGTGTGCAAGTGTCGGAGGTGTACCAAGCAGTGTCAGCGGTGTACCTGGGAGTGTCAAGTGTACCAGGGGAATGTCAGTGGGTACCTGGGAGTGTCAAGGATGTACCTGGGAGTGTCAGAGGTGTACCTCAGGGTGTCAGAGGTGTACCTGGGAGTGTCAGAGGTGTCTGGGAGTGTTGGACGTGTACCTGGGAGTGTCAGAGGGTGTGCCAGGGAATGTCAGTGAGGTACGCAGGAGTGTCAGAGGTGTGCCGGGGTGTCAGAGGTGTACCTGGGGTGTCAGAGGTGTGCCTGGGGTGTGCAAGGTGTGCCTGGGGGGTGTCTGGGGTGTACTGGGGTGTCTGAGGTGTACCTGGAGTGTCGAGGTGTACCTGGGAGTGTCAGAGGTGTGCCTGGGGTGTCAGGGGTGTGCCAGGGAGTGTCTGAGGGTGTACCTGGGGTGTCAGAGGTGTGCCTGGGAGTGTCAGGTGTACCTGGGGTGTCAGGAGGTTGTGCCTGGGGTGTCAGGAGGTGCACTTGGGGTGTCAGGTGGCCCTTGGGTGTCTGAGTGTGTGCCTGGGAGTGTCTGAGGGTGTACCTGGCAGTGTCTGGGGTGTGCCTGGCAGTTTCTGAGGTGTACCTGGCTGTGTCAGGCGGTGTGCCTGGGGTGTCAGCGGTGTGCCTGGGAGTGTTAGAGGTGTATCAGGGGAGTGACAGAGGTACCTAGAGGTGTCAGAGGTGTACCTGGGAGTGTGAAGTGTATCCAGGGAGAGTCAGGTGGGTACCTGGGAGTGTCAGAGGTGTACCTGGGGTTGTCAGGGGTGTACCTGGGAGTGTCAGAGTGTGTCTGGGGTGTCGGACGTGTGCCTGGGGTGTCAGGAGGTGTGGGGGTGTCATTGGAGTACTCGAGGTGTCAAGAGTGTGCCTGGGAGTGTCAGAGGTGTACTGGGAATGTCAGAAGTGTCTGGGAGTGTCGGACGTGTGCCTGGGGTGTCAGAGGTGTACCAGGGAATGTCAGTGGGTCAGATTGTCGAAATGTACCTGGGGTGTCAGAGGTGTACTGGGAATGTCAGGGGTGTACCTGGGAATTGTCAGAGGTGTGCCGGGAGTGTCAGAGGTGTACCTGGGAGTGTCGAGAGTGTACCTGGGAGTGTCTGCCTGGGGTATCTGCAGATGTACTGGGAGTGTCAGAGGTGTGCACTGGGAATGTCAGAGGTGTGCCTGGGAGTGTCAGAGGTGTTCTGGGGTGTCAGGGGTGGCCAGGGGTGTCAGTGGAGTGCATGGAGTGTCAGGGGTGTGCCTGGGGTGTCGGCGGGTGCATGGAGTGTCAGAGGGTGTGCCTGAGTGTCAGTGGGTGTGCCTGGGGTGTCAGGGGTGTGCAGGGTTTGTCAGTGGAGTACTTGGGGTGTCAGAGGTGTGCCTGGGGAGTGTCAGAGATGTGCCTTGGGTGTCAGAGATGTTGCAGGGGTGTCAGGGAGGTGTGCCTGGGAGTGTCGGAGGTGTTCCTGGGAGTGTGAGAAGTGTGCCTGGGAGTGTCAGGAGGTGTGCCTGGGAGTGTCAGGTGTGCCTGGGGAGTGTCAGAGGTGTGCCAGGAGTGTCAGAGGTGTACCTGTTAGTGTCAGGAGGTGTGCCTGAGGTGTGAGATGTGCCTGGGGTGTCTGGGTGTGCCTGGGAGTGTCTGGGGTGTGCCTGGGGTCAGAGGTGTGCCAGGGGTGTCAAGGTGTGCCTGGGAGTGTCGGCTGGCACCTGGGGTGTCAGGGGGTGTACCAGGGGTGTCAGTGGAGTACCTGGAAGTGTCAGGTGTGCCTGGGGGTGTCGGAGGTGTGCATGGAGTGTCAGGTTGTGCCTTGCAGTGTCAGCGGGTGCACCTAGGATTGTCAGGAGGTGTGCCTGGGGTGTCTGAGGTGTGCCTGGGGTGTCTGTGGTGTGCCTGGGGATGTCTGGGGTGTGCCTGGGGTGTCAGAGAAGTAGCAGGGGTGTCACAGGTGCCTGGGGTGTGAGGTGTGCCTGGGGTGTGTGCCTAGGGTGTCTGGGGTGTGCCTGGAGGTGTCAGGGTGTGCCAGGAGTGTCAGAGAATGCCTGGGGTGTCAGAGGTGTGCCAGGTGTCACAGGGACTGCCTGGGATTGTCAGAGGTGTGCCTGGCGGTGTCAGGTGTGCCTGGGGGTGTCAGAGTGTGCCTGGGAGTGTCAGAGGTGTGCCTGGGGTGTCAGGGTGTGCCTGGGGTGTCAGAGGTGTACTGGGGTATCTGAGGGTGTGCCTGGGGTGTCAGGGTGTGCCTAGGGGTGTCAGAGGGTGGCACAGGGTGTCAGCGGTGTGCCTGGGAGTGTCTGGGGTGTGCCTGGGGAGTGTCAGAGGTGTGCCTGGGATTGTCAGGAGGTGCACTTGGGGAGTGTCAGAGGTGGCCTTGGGTGTCTGAGTGTGTGCCTGGGAGTGTCTGGGGTGTGCCTGGCAGTGTCTGGGGTGTGCCTGGCAGGGGTGTGCCTGCCTGTGTCAGCGGTGTGCCTGGGGTGTGGTGTGCCTGGGGTGCAGAGGTGTGTCAGGGGAGTGACAGAGGTGTGCCTAGGGGTGTCAGAGGGTGTGCCTGGGGTGTGAGGTGTGTCAGAGTGTCAGTGGGTGCCTAGGGTGTCAGAGGTGTGCCTGGTGTCAGAGGTGTGCCTGGAGTGTCAGAGGTGTCTCTGAGTGTCGGACGTGTGCCTGGGGTGTCAGGGTGTGCCAGGGATGTGTGGGTGCCTCAGGGTGTCAGGAGGTGTGCCTGGGGTGTCAGGAGGTGTGCCTGGGGAATGTCAGAGGTGTGTCTGGGGTGTCGGACGTGTGCCTGGGTGTGTCAGAGGTGTGCCAGGGAATGTCAGTGGAGTACCTGGGGTGTCAGAGGTGTGCCTGGGAGTGTCAGAGGTGTGCCTGGGGAATGTCAGAGGTGTGCCTGGGGTGTCAGAGGTGTGCAGAGAGTGTCAGGGGTGTACGGAGGTCGGAGGTGTGCCTGGGAGTGTCTGGGGTGCCTGGGGTGTCTGAGGTGTGCCTGGGGAGTGTCAGGTTGTGCCTGGGGTGTCTGGGGTGTGGGGTGTCAAGGTGTGCCTGGGGTGTGGGGCTGTGCCTGGGGTGTCAGGGGTGTGCAGGGGTGTCAGTGGAGTGCCTGGGGTGTCAGGGGTGTGCCTGGGGTGTCGGAGGTGTACATGGGTGTCAGAGTTGTGCCTTGCAGTGTGGCCGGTGCACCTGGGATTGTCAGAGGTGTGTGCCTGGGAGTGTCTGAGGTGTGCCTGGGAGTGTCATGTGGTGTGCCTGGGGTGTCTGGGGTGTGCCTGGGAGTGTCAGGTAGCAGGGTGTTGCAGGAGTGCCTGGGGTGTGGGGGTGTGCCTGGGGAGTGTGGGAGGTGTGCCTGGGGTGTCTGGGGTGTGCCTGGGGAGTGTCAGGTGTGCCAGGGGTGTCAGAGGGAATGCCTGGGGTGTCAGGAGGTGTGCCTGGGGTGTCACAGGGGTGCCTGGGATGTGTCAGAGGTGTACCTGGCAGTGTCAGAGGTGTGCCTGGGGAGTGTCAAGATGTACCAGGGAGTGTCAGAGAGTGTGCATGGGCGTGTCAAGGTGTACCTGGGGAGTGTCTGGGGTGTGCCTGGGAGTGTCTGGGTGTGCCTGGCGGTGTCAGGGGTGTGCCTGGCTGTGTCAGCAGTGTGCCTGGGAGTGTCAGCGGTGTGCCTGGGGTGTGCAGGGTGTATCAGGGATTGACAGAGGTGCCTGAGTGTCAGAGGTGTGCCTGGGGTCAGGGGTGTACCATTGGTGTCAGTGTGCCTGGGAGTGTCAGAGGTGTGCACCTGGATTGTCAGAGTGTGCCTGGGGAATGTCAGAAGTGTATCTCTGGGAGTGTCAGACGTGTGCCTGGGGAGTGTCAGTGGTGTACCTGGGAATGTCAGTGGAGTGGGGAGTGTCAGAGGTGTGCCTGGGAGTGTCAGAGGTGTGCCTGGAATGTCAGAGGTGTGCCTGGGGAGTGTCAGTGTTCCAGAGTGTCAGAGGTGTGCCTGGGGTGTCAGGTGTACCTGGAGTGTCTGGGAGGTGTGCCTGGGGTGTGTGGTGTGCCTGGGAGTGTCAGAGGTGTGCCAGAGTGTCAGAGTGGCCTGGGAGTGTCAGGGGTGTGCCAGGGAGTGTCAGTGGGTACATGGGAGTGTCAGAGGTGTGCCTAAGTGTCAGCGGTGTGCATGGAGTGTCAGAGTGTGCCTGGCAGTGTCAGCGGTGTGCCTGGGAGTGTCAGAGGGTGTGCCTGGGGAGTGTCTTAGGTGTGCCTGGGGAGTGTCTGAGGTGTGCCTGGGGTGTCGAGGCGTGCTTGGGGTGTCAAGAATGCCAGGGAGTGTCAGGGGTGCCTGGGGTGTGGAAGGTGTGCAGGTGTGTGGGGTGTGCCTAGAGTGTCTGGGGTGTGCCAGGGGTCAGAGGTGTGCCTGGGAGTTTCTGAGGTGTGCCTGAGGTGTCTGAGGTGTGCCTGGTCAGGGAGATGGGGAGTAGAAGAGGTGTGCCTGGGGAGTGTCAGGAGGTGTGCCAGGGGTGTCTGGGGTGTGCCTGGGAGTGTCAGAGGTGTGCCAGGGTGTGTCAGAGGAATGCCTAGGATTGTGAGAGGTGTGTCTCTGGGAGTGTCAGAGGTGTGCCTGGGAGTATCGGAAGTTTACCTGGGGTGTCAGGTTGTACCTGGGGTGTCGGGAGGCGGACCTGAGGTGTCAGGGTGTGCCTGGGGTATCAGAATGGTGCACCTGGGTGTCAGGGTGTGCCTGGGAGATGTCAGAGGTATGCCAGGGGTGTCAGTGAAGTGCCAGGAGTCTCAAGGTGTACCTGGGAGTATCGGAGGTGTGCCTGGAATATCAGGAGGTGTGCCTGGGAATATCAGGAGTGTGCCTGGGAGTGTCAGAGGTGTGCCAGGGGAGTGTCGAGGTGGGTACCTGGGAGTCTCAAGGTGTGCCTGGGAGTGTCAGAGATGTCTGCTGGGGTGTCGGAGGTGTACAGTGCCTGGGATTGTCAGGAGGTGTGCCAGGGAGTGTCAGAGGTGTGTCTGGGAGTGTCGGACGTGTGCCAAGTGTCATAGGTGTGCCAGGGGATGTCAGTGGAGTGCTTGGGAGTGTCAGAGGTGTTCCTGGGTGTCAGGGGTGTGCCAGGGTGTCAGTGGTGCATGGGAGTGTCAGAGGTGTGCCTGGGGAGTGTCGGAGGTGTGGAGTGTCAGGAGGTGTGCGCTTGGTGTCAGTGGTGTGCCTGGGGAGTGTCAGAGGGTGTGCAGGGGTGTGTCAGTGGAGTGCCTGGGGTGTGAGGTGTGCCTGGGTGTCAGAGATGTGCCTTGGAGTGTCAGAGATGTGCCTGGGAGTGTCAGAGAGGTGTGCCTGGGGTGTCGGAGGTGTTCCTGGGTATCAGGGTGTGCCTGGGGTGTCGGAGGTGTGCCTGGGAGTGTGGTGTGCCTGGGGTGTCAGAGGTGTGCCAGGAGTGTCAGAGGTGTGCCTGTTGGTGTCGGAGGTGTGCCTGAGTGTGAGGTGTGCCTGGGGAGTGTCTGGGGTGTGCCTGGGGTGTCTGGGGGTGTGCCTGGGAGTGTCAAGGTGTGCCTGGGGTGTCAGAGGTGCCTGGGGAGTGTCAGGGGTGTGCCAGGGAGTGTCAGTGGAGTGCCTGGAGTGTCAGAGGTGTGCCTGGGGAGTGTCGGAGGTGTGCATGGGTGTCAGAGTTGTACCTTGCAGTGTCAGCGGTGCACCTGGGTTGTCAGAGGTGTGCGAAGTGTCTGAGGTGTGCACTAGGTGTCTGTGGTGTGCCTGGATGTCTGAGTTGGTAGCAAGTTGTCAGGTGGCAGAGTGTCACAGGGGTGCCTGGGGTTGGGGAGGTGTGCCTGGTGTGAGGTGTGCCTGGGGTGTCAGGGGTGTGCCTGGGTGTCAGGGGTGTGCCAGGGGGTGTCAGAGGAGTGCCTGGGGTGTCAGAGGTGTGCCTGGGGTGTCAGGGAGTGCCTCAGTTGTCAGTGTGCCTGGGAGTGTCAGAGGTGTGCCTGGGGAGTGTCAGAGATGTGCCAGGGGAGTGTCAGAGGGTGTGTCTGGGAGTGTCAGACGTGTATCTGGGGTGTCAGAGGTGTACCTAGTGTCAGAGGTGTGCCAGTGTCAGAGGTGTGCCTGGGGTATCTGGGGTGTGCCTGGGGTGTCAGAGGTGTGCCTGGGAGTGTCAGAGTGTGCCTGGGGTGTCAGCGGTGTGCCTGGGAGTGTCTGAGGTGTGCCTGGGGAGTGTCAGAGGTGTGCCTGGGGTGTGTCAGAGGTGCCTGGGGAGTGTCAGGAGGTGGCCTTGGGTGTCTGGTGTGTGCCTGGGAGTGTCTGAGGTGTGGCAGGAGTGTCTGAGGTGTGCCTGGCAGTGTCTGAGGTGTGCCTGGGTGTGTCAGCGGTGTGCCAGTGTTGGCGGTGTGCCAGTGTTAGAGGTGTATCAGGGGAGTGACAGAGGTGCCTGGGGTGTCAGAGGTGTGCCTGGGGAGTGTGAGAGTGTGTCAGGGAGTGTCAGTGGAGTACCTGGGGTGTCAGAGGTGTGCCTGGGAGTGTCAGAGGTGTGCCTGGGGTGTCAGAGGTGTGTAGGAGTGTCGGACGTGTGCCTGGGAGTGTCAGAGGTGTGCCAGGGGAATGTCATTGGAGTACCTTCAGGTGTCAGAGGTGTGCCTGGGAGTGTCAGAGGTGTGCCTGGGAATGTCAGAAGTGTGTCTGGGGAGTGTCGGGACGTGTGCGTGGGGAGTGTCAGAGGTGGCAGGGGATGTCAGTGGAGTGCCTGGGGTGTCAGGGGTGTGCCTGGGGATGTCAGAGGTGTGCCTGGGGTGTCAGGGTGTGCCAGAGTGTCAGAGGTGTGCCTGGGGAGGGTCGGAGTGTGCCTGGGGTGTCTGGGTGTGCCTGGGGAGTGTCTGCGGTGTGCCTGGGGAGTGTCTGGGGTTGTGCCTGGGAGTGTCTGGGGTGTGCTTGGGGTGTCAAGGTGTGCCTGGGGAGTGTCAGGGGCTGTGCCTGGGGAGTGTCAGGGTGTGCCAGGGGAGTGTCAGTGGAGTGCCTGAGGGTGTCAGAGGTGTGCCTGGGGAGTGTCAGGTGTACATGGGTGTCAGGGTTGTACCTTGCAGTGTCAGCGGTGCACCTGGGATTGTCAGAGGTGTGCTGGAGTGTCTGAGGTGTGCCGGAGTGTCTGTGGTGTGCCTGGGGTGTCTGGGGTGTGCCTGGGTGTCAGGTGGCAGGGGTGTTGCAGGTGCAGGTGTGGGAGGTGTGCAGGTGTGAGGTGTGCCTGCAGGTGTCTGGGGTGTGCCTGGGGTGTCAGAGGTGTGCCAGGGTGTCAGGAGGAATGCCTGGGGTGTCAGGGGTGTGCCTGGGGTGTCACAGGGGTACCTGGGATTGTGAGGTGTGCCTGGCAGTGTCAGAGGTGTGCCTGGGGAGTGTCAAGATGGCAGGGAGTGTCAGAGGTGTGTCTGGGAGTGTCGGACATCTGGGAGTGTCAGAGGTGCAGGGTATGTCAGTGGAGTGCCAGGAGTGTCAGAGGTGTGCCTGGGAGTGTCAGAGATGTACCTTGGGTGTCAGAGATGTACATGGGCGTGTCAAGGGTGTGCCTGGAGTGTCTGAGGTGTGCCTGGCAGTGTCTGAGGTGTGCCTGGCAGTGTCTGGGGTGTGCCTGGCTGTGTCAGCGGTGTGCCTGGGAGTGTCACGGTGTGCCTGGGGTGGGGGTGTCAGGGGATTGACAGGGTGTGCCTGGGAATGTCAGAGTGTGTCTGGGGAGTGTCGGACGTGTGCCTGGGGAGTGTGAGGTGTACTACGGAATGTCAGAAGTGTATCTGGGGAGTGTCGGACGTGTGCCTGGGAGTGTCAGTGGTGTACTACGGAATGTCAGTGGAGTGCCTGGGGAGTGTCAGAGGTGTGCCTGGGGTGTCAGAGGTGTGTGCCTGGGAATGTCAGAGGTGTGCCTGGGGAGTGTCAGGGGTGTTCCAGAGAGTGTCAGAGGTGTGCCTGGGGTGTCGGAGGTGTGCCTGGGGGTGTCTGGGGGTGTCAGAGTGTCTGCGGTGTGCCTGGGGTGTCTGAGGTGTGCCTGGGGTGTCAGAGGTGTATCTGGGGTGTCAGGTGTGCCTGGGAGTGTCAGGGGTGTACCTGGGAGTGTCAGTGGAGTGCATGGGGTTGTCAGGTGTGCCTGGGGTGTCGGCGGTGAGACATGGGTGTCAGGTGTGCCTGGGATGTCAGGCGGTGTGCCTGGGGAGTGTCAGGGTGTGCTGGGGTGTCTTGGGTGTGCCTGGGAGTGTCTGGGTGTGCCTGGGGTGTCGGGGCGTGCTTGGGGAGTGTCAGAGAAATGCCAGGGTGTCAGGGGAGTGCCTGGGGTGTGAGGTGTGCCTGGCAGTGTGAGGTGTGCCTAGAGTGTCTGGGTGTACAAGGGTGTCAGGAGGTGTACCTGGGAATTTCTGAGTGTACCTGACAGTGTCTGAGGTGTGCCTGGGGTGTCAGGGAAGTGGGGGTGAGGTGTACCTGGGAGTGTCAGAGGTGCCAGGGAGTGTCTGAGGTGTGCCTAGGAGTGTCAGAGGTGGCCGGGGTGTGTCAGAGGAATACCTAGGATTGTGAGAGGTGTCTGGGAGTGTCAGAGGTGCCTAGGGTATCGGAAGTTTACCTGGGAGTGTCGGGTTGTACCTGGGAGTGTCGGAGGCGGACCTGGGGTGTCAGAGGTGTACCTGGGAGTATCAGAATGAGTACCTGGGGTGTCAGAGGTGTACCTGGGAATGTCAGAGGTATGCCAGGGAGTGTCAGTGAAGTACCAGGGGGTCTCAAGGGTGTACCTGGGGTATCGGAGGTGTACCTGGGAATATCGGAGGTGTACCTGGGAATATCAGGAGGTGTACCAGGGAGTGTCAGAGGTGGCCAGGGTGTCAGTGGGGCTGGGAGTCTCAAAGGGTGTACCTGGGAGTGTCAGAGATGTGCCTGGGGTGTCGGAGGTGTACCTGGGAGTGTCACAGGAGTACCTGGGATTGTCAGAGGTGTACCAGGGAGTGTCAGAGGTGTATCTGGGAGTGTCGGACGTGTACCTGGGGTGTCATGGGTGTACCAGGGTATGTCAGT
>NW_024744966.1:0-60050 GCF_018991925.1 Homarus americanus
GACTTTGTTATACTCGATTAGGGGACTTTGTTATACTCGATCTGGTGACTTTGTTATACTCGACCAGGGGACTTTCTTATACTTGACCAATGGACTTTGTTATACTCAATGAGGGGCCTTTGTTATACTCGATCAGGTGACTTTCTTATACTCGACCAGGGGACTTTGTTATATGTGATCAGGGGACTTTTTTATACTCAATCAGGGATCTTTGTTATACTCAACCAGAGGACTTTGCTATACTCGATCAGGGGACTTTGTTATACTCAATCAGGGGACTTTGTTATACTCGATGAGGGCCTTTGTTATACTCGATGAGGGGGCTTTGTGATACTCGACCAGGGGACTTTGTTATACTCGACCAGGGGACTTTGTTATACTAGATCAGGGGACTTTGTTATATTCGATCAAGGGACTTTTGTTTTCTCGATCAGGGGACTTTGTTATACTCGACGAGGGACCTTTGTTATACTCGGTCACCGGACTTTGTTATACTCGATAAGGGGACTTTGTTATACTCGATCTGGGTACTTAGTTATACTCAACCAGAGGACTTTGTTATACTCGATGGGGACTTTGTTATACTCGATCTGGGGACTTTGTTATCCTCTCGATCCAGGGGCCTTTGTTATACTCGATGAGGGGGCTTTGTGATACTCGACCAGGGGACTTTGTTATACTCGACCAGGGGACTTTGTTTTACTCGATCAGGGGACTTTGTTATATTCGATCAAGGGACTTTTTTTTCTCGATCAGGGGACTTTGTTATACTCGACGAGGGGCCTTTGTTATACTCGATCACCGGACTTTGTTATACTCGATAAAGAGACTTTGTTATACTCGATAAGGGGAATTTGTTATACACGATAAGGGGACTTTGTTAGAATCGAACAGGGACTTTGTTATACTCGATCAGGGGACTTTGTTATACTCGTCCTGGGGGCTTTGTTATACTCGATCAGGGGACTTTGTTATACTCGATTAGGGACTTTGTTATACTCGAGAAGGGACTTTTTTATACTATACCAATGGACTTTGTTATACTCGATGAGGGGCCTTTGTTATACTTGATCTGGGGACTTTGTTATACTCGAGCAGAGGACTTTGGCATATTCGATCAGGGGATATGTTATACTCGATCAGGGGACTTTGTTATACTTGATTAGGGGACTTTGTTATACTCGATCAGGGGACATTGTTATACTCCACCAGGGGCCTTTGTTATACTCGATCACCGGACTTTGTTATACTCGATAAGGGGTCTTTGTAATACTCGATAAGGGGAATTTGTTATACTCGATAAGGGGACTTTGTTAGGCTCGAACAGGGGACTTTGTTATACTCGACCTGGGGACTTTGTTATACTCGATTAGGCGGCTTAGTTATACTCGATCAGGTGACTTTGTTATACTCGATGAGGGGCTTTTCTTATACTTGATCAGGGGCCTTTGTTATACTAGATCAGTGGACTTTGTTATACTCGATTAGGGGCCTTTTTTGGACTCGATCAGGGGCCTTTGTTATACTCTATCAGGTGATTATCTTATACCCGATCAAGGGACTTTCTTATACTCGAGCAGGGGGCTTTGTTATACTCGATGATGGGACTTTGTTATATTCGATGAGGAGGATTTGTTATACTCGATCAGGGGACTTTGCTATACTCGACCAAGGGACTTTGCTATACTCGACCAGGGGACTTTTTTATACCTGACCAATGGACTTTGTTATACTAGATGAGAGGCCTTTGTTATACTTGATCAATGGACTTTGTTATACTCAATGAGGGACTTTTGTTATATTCGATGAGGAGGATTTGTTATACTCGATCAGGGGACTTTGCTATACTCGACCAGGGGCCTTTGTTATACTCGATCACCGGACTTTGTTATACTCGATAAGGGACTTTGCAATACTCGATAAGGGGAATTTGTTATTCTCGATAAGGGGACGTTGTTAGACTTGAACAGGGGACTTTGTTATACTCGACCAGGGGACTTAGTTATACTCGATTAGGCAGCTTAGTTATACTCTATCAGGTGACTTTTTTATACTCGATGAGGGGCTTTTCTTATACTTGATCAGGGGCCTTTGTTATACTAGATCAGTGGACTTTGTTATACTCGATTAGGGGCCTTTTTTGGACTCGATCAGGGGCCTTTGTTATACTCGATCAGGTGACTTTCTTATACCCGATCAAGGGACTTTCTTATACTCGAGCAGGGGGCTTTGTTATACTCGATGATGGGACTTTGTTATATTCGATGAGGAGGATTTGTTATACTCGATCAGGGGACTTTGCTATACTCGACCAGGGGACTTTGCTATACTCGACCAGGGGACTTTTTTATACCTGACCAATGGACTTTGTTATACTAGATGAGAGGCCTTTGTTATACTTGATCAATGGACTTTGTTATACTCTATGAGGGACTTTTGTTATACTCGATCAGGGGACTTTTTTATACTCGACCAGAGGACTTTGTTATACTCGATCAGATGATATGTTATACTCGATCACTGGACTTTGTTATACTCGATTAGGGGCCGTTGTTTTACTCGATGAGGGGGCTTTGTTATATTCGACCAGGGGACTTTTTTATACTTGATCAGGGAACTTTGTTATAGTCAACCAGGGGACTTTTTCAAAATTAAACAGGGGACTTTGTCATACTCGATCAGGGGAATTTTGTTATACTCGATCAGGGGATATGTTATATTCGATCAAGGGACTTTGTTATACTCAACCAGAGGACTTTGTTATACTCGATCAGGGGACTTTGTTATACTCGATCTGGGGACTTTGTTATCCTCGATCAGGGGACTTTTTTATACTCGACCAGAGGACTTTGTTATACTCAATCAGGGGATATGTTATACTTGATCAGGGACTTTGTTATACTCAACCAGGGGACTTTGTTATACTCGACCAGGGGACTTTGCTATAGTCGACCAGGGGACTTTGTTATACTCGATTAGGGGACTTTGTTATATTCGACCAGGGGACTTTTTTATACTTGATCAGGGGACTTTGTCATACTTGACCACAGTCCATTGTTATACTCGATCGGGGGACTTTGTTATACTCGATGAGTGGACTTTCCTATATTTGACCAAAGGACTTTGCTATACTCGATGAGGGGCCTTTGATATACTTGATGAGGGGACATTGTTATACTCGACCAGGGGACTTTGTTATACTCGATGAGGGGACTTTGTTATACTCGAACAGAGGACATGTTATACTCGATTAGAAAACTTTGTTATACTCGACCAGGGGACTTTGTTATACTCGATCAGGGGACTTTTTTATACTCGACAAGACGACTTTGTTATACTCAATCCGGGGATATGTTATACTTGATCAGGGGACTTTGTTATACTCAACCAGGGGACTTTGTTATACTCGATTAGGGGCCTCTTTTATACTCGATGAAGGGGCTTTGTTAAACTCGATCAGGGGAATTTGCTATAGTCGACCAGGGGACTTTGTTATACTCGATTAGGGGACTTTGTTATACTCGACCAGGGGACATTTTTATACTTGATCAGGGGACTTTGTCATACTTGACCACAGGCCATTGTTATACTCGATCGGGGGACTTTGTTATACTCGATGAGTGGACTTTCCTATATTTGACCAATGGACTTTGCTATACTCGATGAGGGGCCTTTGTTATAGTCGATCAGGGGACATTGTTATACTCGACAAGGGGACTTTGTTATACTCGATGAGGGGACTTTGTTATACTCGACCAGAGGACTTTATTATACTCGATCAGGAGATATGTTATACTCGTTCAGGGGACTTTGTTATACTCGATTAGAAAACTTTGTTATACTCGACCAGGAGAATTTGTTATATTCGATCAGGGGACTTTGTTATACTCCACCAGGGACTTTGTTATATTCGATTAGGGTATATGCTATACTCGACCAGGGGACTTTGTTATACACGATCAGGGGACTTTGTTATACTCGACCAGGGGCTTTTTTATACTTGGCCAATGGACTTTGTTATACTCAATGAGGGGCCTTTGTTATACTCGATCAGGGGACTTTGTTATACACGACCAGGGGACTTTGTTATACGCAATCAGGGGACTTTTTTATACTCGACCAGAAGACTTAGTTATACTCGATCAGGGGATATGTTATACTCGTCCAGGGGACTTTGTTATACTCGATCAGGGGACTTTGTTATACTCGACCAGAGGAATTTGTTATACTCGATCAAGGGATATGTTATACTCGTCCATGGGGCTTTGTTATACTAGGATCAGGGGACTTTGTTATGCTCGATAAGGGGACTTTGTCTTACTCGATCAGGGCCCTTTGTTATACTCGACCAGGAGAATTTGTTATAATCGATTAGGGGACTCTCTTATGCTCGATCTAGGTTCTTTGTTAAACTGGGCCAGGAGACGTTGTTATACTCGATGAAGGGATATGTTATACTCGATCAGGGGACTTTGTTATACTGGACCAGGGGACTTTTTTATACTTGACCAACGGACTTTGTTATACTCGATAAGGGGCCTTTCTTATACTCGATCAGGGGACTTTGTTATACTCGAGCAGGGGACTTTGTTATATTCGATCAGGGGACTTTTTTATACTCGACCAGAGGACTTTGTTTTATTCGATTAGGGGACTTTGTTATACTCGACCAGGGGACTTTTTTATACTCGACCAGAGGACTTTGTTATACTCGAACAGGGGATATGTTATACTCGATCAGGGGACTTTGTTATACTCAACAGAGGACTTTGTTATACTCAATCAGTGGACTTTGTTATACTCGATTAGGGGCCTTTGTTATACTCGATGAGGGGGCTTTGTTATACTCGACCAGGGGACTTTGCTATACTCGACCAGGGGACTTTGTTATACTCGATCAGGGACTTTGTTATACTCGACCAGGGTACTCTTTTATACTTGATCAGGGGACTTTGTCATACTCGATCAGTGGACTTTCCTATATTTGACCAATGGACTTTGCTATACTCGATGAGGGGCCTTTGTTATACTCGATCAGGGGACTTTGTTATACGCGACCAGTGGACTTTGTTATACTCGATCATGGGATATGTTATACTCGATCAGGGTACTTTGTTATATTTGATTAGGGGACTTTGTTATCCTCGATCAGGGGACTTTGTTATACTTGATCAGAGGACTTTGTTATACTCGGCCAGGGGCCTTTGTTATCCTCGATTAGAAAACTTTGTTTTACTCGACCAGGGGACTTTGTTATACTCCACCAGGGACTTTGTTATACTCGATCAGGGGATATGTTATACTCGATCAGGGGACTTTGTTATACTTGGTTCAGGGGACTTTGTTATACTCGTCCAGGGGGCTTTGTTATACTAGGATCAGGGGACTTTGTTATACTCGATCAGGGGACTTTGTCTTACTCGATCAGGGCCCTTTGCTATACTCGACCGGGGGACTTTGTTATAATCGATCAGGGGACTTTGGTATGCTCGATCTAGGGTCTTTGTTATACTGGGCCAGGGGACTTTTTTATACTCGATCAGGGATCATTTTTACGCTGCACCAGGGGACATTTTTATTCTCGATTAGGGGACTTTGTTATACTCGGTTAGGGGACTTTTGTTACTTTCGATAAGGGGACTTTGTTAGACTCGAACAGTGGACTTTGTTATACTCGATCAGGGGACTTTGTCTTACTCGATCAGTGCCCTTTGCTATACTCGACCGGGGGACTTTGTTATAATCGATCAGGGGACTTTGGTATGCTCGATCTAGGGACTTTGTTATACTGGGCCAGGGGACTTTTTTATACTCGATCAGGGACTTTGTTACGCTGGACCAGGGGTCATTTTTATTCTCGATTAGGAGACTTTGTTTTACTCGATTAGGGGACTTTTGTTACACTAGATCAGGGCACTTTGTTATACTCGACCAGGGGCCTTTGTTATACTCGATTAGAAGACTTTGTTTTACTCGATAATGGGACTTTGATATACTCGATAAGGGGAATGTGTTATACTCGATAAGGGGACTTTGTTAGACTTGAACAGGGGACTTTGTTATACTCTATTAGGCGGCTTTGTTATACTCGATCAGAAGACTTTCTTATACTCGATGAGGGGCCTTTGTTATACTCGATCAAGGGACTTTGTTATACTCGATTAGAGGCCTTTTTTGGACTCGATCAGGGGACATTTTTATACTCGAGCAGGGGTCTTTGTTATACTCGATTAGGGGACTTTGTTATACTAGATCAGGAGGCTTTGTTAACCTCGATCAGGGGACTTTGCTATCCTCGACCAGGGGACTTTGTTATACTCGATCATTGGACTTTGTTATACTCGATTAGGGGCCTTTGTTATACTCGATGACGGGGCTTTGTTATACTCGACCAGGGGACTTTGCTATAGTCGACCAGGGGACTTTGTTATACTCGATTAGGGGACTTTGTTATACTCGACCAGGGAACTTTTTTATACTTGACCAATGGACTTTGTTATACTCGATGAGGGGCCTTTGTTATACTCGATAATGGGACTTTGTTATACTCCACCAGGGGACTTTGTTATACTCGATCAGGTGACTTTGTTATACTCGTTCAGGTGACTTTGTTATACTCGATCAGAGGACTTTGTTATACTGGGCCTGGAGACTTTGTTATACTCGAGTAGGGGATTTGTTCTACTCGATTAGGGGGCTTTGTTATACTGGACCAGGGGACTTTGTTATACTCGATTAGGGGACTTTGTTATACTCGATCATGGGACTTTGTTAAACTCGTCTAGGGAGCTTTTTAATACTCGATCAGGGGACTTTGTTATAATCGATCAGGGGACTTTGTCTTACTCGATCAGGGGACTTTGTTATACTCGATCAGGGGACTTTTGTTATACTCGATCAGGGGAGTTTGTTATACTCAATCAGGGGAAATTGTTATTCTCGATTAGGGGCCTTTGTTAAACTCGATGAGGGGGCTTTGTTTTACTCGACCAGAGGACTTTTGCTATACTCGACCAGGGCCTTTGTTATACTCGATGAGGTGACTTTGTTATACTCCACCAGGGGACATTGTTATACTCGATCAGGGGACTTTTTTATACTCGACCAGAGGGCTTTGTTATACTCGACCAGAGGGCTTTGTTATACTCAATCAGGGGATATGTTATACTTGATCAGGGACTTTGTTATACTCAACCAGGGGACTGTGTTATACTTGACCAGGGGACTTTGCTATAGTCGACCAGGGGACTTTGTTATACTCGATTAGGGGACTTTGTTATACTCGACCAGGGGACTTTTTTATACTTGATCAGGGGACTTTGTCATACTTGACCAGAGGCCATTGTTTTACTCGATCGGGGGACTTTGTTATACTCGATGAGTGGACTTTCCTATATTTGACCATAGGACTTTGCTACACTCGATGAGGAGCCTTTGTTATACTCGATCAGGGGACTTTGTTATACACAACCAGGGACTTTGTAAAAGCGATCAGGGAACTTTTTTATTCTCGACCAGAGGACTTTGTTATACTCGATCAGGGATATGTTATACTCGATCAGGGGACTTTGTTAAACTCAATCGAGGGATATATTATACTTGATCAGGGACTTTGTTATATACTCAGCAGGGGACTTTGTTATACTCGATTAAGACTCACGCTTTTCATTGACTTCTCTCGATCGAGTCGACAGAGACTTTGTTATGCTCTGATTAGGGCTTTGTTATACTCGACCAGGGGATTTTTTTATACTTAATCAGGGGACTTTGTCATACTTGACCAGAGGCCATTGTTTTACTCGATCGGGGGACCTTGTTATACTCGATGAGTGGACTTTCCTATATTTGACCAATGGACTTTGCTATACTCGATGAGGGGCCTTTGTTATAGTCGATCAGGGGACATTGTTATACTCGACAAGGGGACTTTGTTATACTCGATGAGGGGACTTTGTTATACTCGACCAGAGGACTTTATTATACTCGATCAGGAGATATGTTATACTCGATCAGGGGACTTTGTTATATTCAAAAAGAGGACTTTGTTATACTCGACGAGGGGCCTTTGTTATACTCGATTAGAAAACTTTGATATACTCGACCAGGAGAATTTGTTATATTCGATCAGGGGACTTTGTTATACTCCACCAGGTACTTTGTTATATTCGATCAGGGGATATGCTATACTCGACCAGGGGACTTTGTTATACACGATCAGGGGACTTTGTTATACTCGACCAGGGGCTTTTTTATACTTGGCCAATGGACTTTGTTATACTCAATGAGGGGCCTTTGTTATACTCGATTAGGGGACTATGTTATACACGTCCAGGGGACTTTGTTATACGCAATCAGGGGACTTTTTTATACTCGACCAGAAGACTTTGTTATACTCGATCAGGGGATATGTTATACTCGTCCAGGGGACTTTGTTATACTCGATCAGGGGACTTTGTTATACGCGACCAGGGGAATTTTTTGAACTTGATTAGGGGACTTTGTCATACTCGATCAGTGGACTTTCCTATATATGACCAATGTTATACTCGATGAGGGGCCTTTGTTATACTCGATCAGGGGACTTTGCTATACTCGACAAGGGGACTTTGTTATACTCGATCAGGGGAGTTTGTTATACTCGACCAGAGGAATTTGTTATACTCGATCAAGGGATATGTTATACTCGATCAGGGGACTTTGTTCTACTCAATCAGGGGACTTTTTTTTACTTGATTACGGGTCTTTTTTATACTCGATCAAAGGACTTTGTTATACTTGATCAGAGGACTTTGTTATACTCGACCAGGAGCCTTTGTTATACTCGATTAGAAAACTTTGTTATACTCGACCAGGGGACTTTGTTATACTCCACCAGGGACTCTGTTATACTCGATCAGGGGATATGTTATACTCGATAAGGGGACTTTGTTATACTCGGTTCAGGGGACTATGTTATACTCGTCCAGGGGGCTTTGTTATACTAGGATCAGGGGACTTTGTTATGCTTGATCAGGGGACTTTGTTCTACTCGATCAGGGCCCTTTGTTATACTCGACCAAGGGACTTTGTTATAATCGATTAGGTGACTTTGTTATGCTCGATCTGGGGACTTTGTTAAACTGGGCCACGAGACGTTGTTATACTCGATCAGGGGATTTTTGTTATACTCGATCAGGGGACTTTGTTATTTTCGACCAGAGGCCTTTGTTATACTCGATCAGGGGACTTTGTTATATTCGACAAGGGGACTTTGTTATCCTCGATTAGGCGGCTTTGTTATAATCGATTAGGGGCCTTTGTTATACTCGACCAGAGGCCTTTGTTATACTAGATCAGGGAACTTTGTTATACTCGATTAGGGGCCTTTTTTGGACTCGATGAGGGGCTTTTGTTAAACTCGATCAGGAGACTTTGTTATACTCGATCAGGGGACCTACTTATACTCGAGCAGGGGGCTTTATTATACTCGAACAGGGGACTTTTTTATACTCGACCAGAGGACTTTGTTATACTCGACCAGTGGACTTTTTATACTTGACCAATGGACTTTGTTATACTCAATGAGGAGCCTTTTGTTATACTCGATCAGGTGACTTTGTTATATACGACCAGGGGACTTTGTTAAACTTGATTAGGGGACTTTGTTATACTTGATCAGAGGACTTTGTTATACTCGACCAGGGGCCTTTGTTATACTCGATTAGAAAACTTTGTTATACTCGACCAGGGGATTTTGTTATACTCCACCAGGGACTCTGTTATACTCGATCAGGGGATATGTTATGCTCGATTAGGGGACTTTGTTATACTCGATCAGGGACTTTCTTGCCCCTCGATCAGGGGACTTTGTTATATCGATCAAAGGACTTTGTTATATATTTGATCAGGACTTTGTTATACTCGACCAGGGGCTTTTGATATACTCGATTAGAAAACTTTGTTATAGTCGACCAGGGGCCTTTGTTATACTCGATTAGAAAACTTTTTTATACTCGACCAGGGGACTTTGTTCTACTCCACCAGGGACTTTGTTATACTCGATCAGGGGATATGTTATACTCGATCAGGGGACTTTGATATACTCGGTTCAGGTGTCTTTGTTATACTCGTCCAGTGGGCTTTGTTATACTAGGATCAGGGGACTTTGTTATACTCGATCAGGGGACTTTGTTATACACGACCAGGGGACTTTGTTATACGCGATCAAGGGACTTTTTTATCCTCGACCAGAGGACTTTGTTATACTCGATTAGGGGATATGTTATACTCGATCAGGGGACTTTGTTATACTCAACCAGAGTACTTTGTTATACTCGATCAGGGGACTTAGTTATACTAAATCAAGGGACTTTGTTATACTCGAATAGGGGCCTTTGTTATACTCGACCAGGGGACTTTGTTATACTCGATCAGGGGACATTGTTATACTCGACCAGGGGACTTTTATACTTGATCAGGGGAGTTTGTCATACTCGATCAGTGGACTTTCCTATATTTGACCAATGGACTTTGCTATACTCGACCAGGGGACATTGTTATACTCGATCAGGGGACTTTGTTATACTCGACCAGAGAACTTTGATATACTCGATCAGGGGTTATGTTATACTCGATCAGGGGACTTTGTTATACTCGATTAGGTGACTTTGTTTTACTTGATTAGGGGACTTTTTTATACTCGATCAAAGGACTTTGTTATACTTGATCAGAGGACTTTGTTATACTCGACCAGGAGCCTTTGTTATACTCGATTAGAAAACTTTGTTATACTCGACCAGGGGACTTTGTTATACTCCACCAGGGACTCTGTTATACTCGATTCAGGGGACTTTGTCTTACTCGATCAGGGTCCTTTGTTATACTCGACCAGGGGACTTTGTTATAATCGATTAGGGGACTTTGTTATGCTCTATCTGGGGACTTTGTTAAACTGGGCCACGAGACGTTGTTATACTCGATCAGGGGATTTTTGTTATACTCGATCAGGGGACTTTGTTATACTCAACCAGAGGACTTTGTTATACTCGATCAGGGGACTTTGTTATACTCAATCAGGGGACTTTGTTATGCTCGATCTGGGGACTTTGTTATCCTCGATCAGGGGACTTTGCTATACTCCACCATGGGACTTTGCTATACTCGATCAGGGGTCTTTGTTATACTCAACCAGGGGACTTTTTTATACTTGACCAATGGACTTTGTAATACTAGATGAGAGGCCTTTGTTATACTCGATCTGGGGACTTTGTTATACTCGAGAAGGGGACTTTGTTACTCTCGATCAGGGGACTATTTTATACTCGAACCAGAGGACTTTGTTATACCCGATCAGAGGACTTTGTTATACTCGACCAGGGGACTTTTTTATACTTGATCAATGGACTTTGTTATACTCAATGAGGGACCTTTGTTATACTCGATCAGGGGACTTTTTATACTTGACCAGAGGACTTTGTTATACTCGATTAGGGGATATGTTATACCCGATCAGTGGACTTTGTTATACTCGATTAGGGGCCTTTGTTTTACTCGATGAGGGGGCTTTGTTATACTCAACCAGGGGACTTTTTATAATCGATCAGGGAACTTTGTTATACTCAACCAGGGGACATTTTCAAAATTAAACAGGGGACTTTGTCATACTCGATCAGGGGAATTTTGTTATACTCGATCAGGGGATATGTTATATTCGATCAGGGGACTTTGTTATACTCAACCAGAGGACTTTTTTATACTCGATCAGGGGAGTTTGTTATACTCAATCAGGGGACTTTGTTATACACGATGAGGGGCTTTTGTTATCCTCGATCAGGGGACTTTGTTATACTCGACCAGGGGACTTTTTTATACTGGATCAGGGGACTTTGTTATACTCGACCAGAGGACTTTGTTATACTCGATCAGGGGATATGTTATACTCGATGAGGGGACTTTGCTATACTTGATTAGGGGACTTTGTTATACTCGATCAGGGGAATTTTGTTATACTCGATCAGAGGACTTTGTTATACTCGACCAGGGGCCTTTGTTATACTCGATAAGAAAACTTTGTTATACTCGACCAGGGTACTTTGTTATACTCGATCAAGGGACTTTTGTTATACTCGATCAGGGGACTTTGTTATACTCGTCCAGGGGCCTTTGTTATACTCGATCAGGAGACTTTGTTATACTCGTTAAGGGGACTTTGTTATACTCGATAAGGGGAATTTGTTATACTCGATAAGGTGACTTTGTTAGACTCGAACAGGGGACTTTGTTATACTCGACCAGGGGACTTTGTTATACTCGTCCAGGGGGCTTTGTTATACTCGATCAGGGGACTTTCTTATACTTGATCAGGGTACTTTGTCTTACTCGATCAGGGCCCTTTGCTATACTCGACCAGGGGACTTTGTTATAATCGATCAGGGGACTTTGTTATGCTCGATATGGGGACTTTGTTATACTGGGCCAGGGGACTTTTTTATGCTCGATCAGGGGACTTTGTTATACTCGATCAAGGGACTTTTGTTATACTTGATCAGGGGACATTATTATACTCGACCAGGGGCCTTTGTTATACTCGATCACCGGACTTTGTTATACTCGATAAGGGGTCTTTGTATTACTCGATAAGGGGAATTTGTTATACTCGATAAGGGGACTTTGTTAGACTCGAACAGGGGAGTTTGTTATACTCGACCAGGGGACTTTGTTATACTCGATTAGGCGGCTTAGTTATACTCGATCAGGTGACTTTGTTATACTCGATGAGGGGCTTTTCTTATACTTGATCAGGGGCCTTTGTTATACTAGATTAGTGGACTTTGTTATACTCGATTAGGGGCCTTTTTTGGACTCGATCAGGGGCCTTTGTTATACTCGATCAGGGGACTTTCTTATACCCGATCAAGGGAATTTCTTATACCCGAGCAGGGGGCTTTGTTATACTCGATGAGGGGACTTTGTTATATTCGATGAGGAGGTTTTGTTATACTCGGTAGGGGTCTTTGCTATACTCAACCAAGGGACTTTGTTATATTCGATCAGGGAACTTGCTATACTCGACCAGGGGACTTTTCTATACCTGACCAATGGACTTTGTTATACTAGATGAGAGGCCTTTGTTATACTTGATCAATGGACTTTGTTATACTCAATGAGTGACCTTTGTTATAGTCGATCAGGGGACTTTTTTATACTCGACCAGAGGACTTTGTTATACTCGATGAGGGGATATGTTATACTCGATCACTGGACTTTGTTATACTCGATTAGGGGCCTTTGTTTTACTCGATGAGGGGGCATTGTTATACTCGACCAGGGGACTTTTTTATACTCGATCAGGGAACTTTGTTATACTCAACCAGGGGACTTTTTCAAAATTAAAAAGGGGACTTTGTCATACTCGATCAGGGGAATTTTGTTATACTCGATCAGGGGATATGTTATATTCGATCAGGGGACTTTGTTATACTCAACCAGAGGACTTTGTTATACTCGTTCAGGGGACTTTGTTATACTCAATCAGGGGACTTTGTTATGCTCGATCTGGGGGCTTTGTTATCTTCGATCAGGGGACTTTGCTATACTCGACCAGGGGACTTTGTTATACTCGATCAGGGGTCTTTGTTATACTCAACCAGGGGACTTTTTTATACTTGACCAATGGACTTTGTTATACTAGATGAGAGGCCTTTGTTATACTCGATCTGGGGACTTTGTTATACTCGAGAAGGGGACTTTTTTATACTCGATTAGGGGCTCTGTTATACTCGACCAGTGGACTTTGTTATACTCGATCAGGGGATGTGTTATACTCGATGAGGGGACTTTGCTCTACTTGATTAGGGGACTTTGTTATACTCGATCAGGGGAATTTTGTTATACTCGATTAGAGGACTTTGTTATACTCGACCAGGGGCCTTTGTTATACTCGATAAGAAAACTTTGTTATACTCGACCAGGGTACTTTGTTATACTCGATCAAGGGACTTTTGTTATACTCGATCAGGGGACTTTGTTATACTCGTCCAGGGGCCTTTGTTATACTCGATCACTAGACTTTGTTTTACTCGTTAAAGGGACTTTGTTATACTCGATAAGGGGAATTTGTTATACTAGATAAGGGGACTTTGTTAGACTCGAACAGGGGACTTTGTTATACTCGACCAGGGAACTTTGTTATACTCGATTAGGCGGATTTGTTATTCTCGACCAGGGGACTTTGTTATACTCGAGCAGGGGCCTTTGTTATACTCGAGAAGGGGGCTGTGTTAAACTCGACCAGGGGACTTTGTTATACTCGATCTGGAGGCTTTGTTATTCTCGATCAGGGGACTTTGCTATACTCGACCAGGGGACTTTGTTATACTCGATCAGGGGTCTTTCTTATACTCGATCAGGGGACTTTTTTATACTTGACCAATGGACTTTGTTATACTCGATGATAGGCTTTTGTTGTACTCGATCTGGCGACTTTATTATACTCGAGCAGGGGACTTTGTTATACTCCATCAGGGGACTTTGTTATACTCAATTAGGGGACTTTGTTATACTCGATTAGGGCCCTTTGTTATACTCGATGAGAGGGCTTTGTTATACTCGACCCGGGGACTTTGTTATACTCGATCAGGGGACTTTGTTATACTCGACCAGGGGACTTTTTTATAATTAATCAGGGGAGTTTGTCATACTCGATCAGTGGACTTTCCTATATTTGACCAATGGACTTTACTATACTCGATGAGGGGCTTTTGTTATACTCGATCTGGGGACTTTGTTATTATCGACCAGGAGACTTTGTTATACTCGATCATGGGACTTTGTTATACTCGAGCAGAGGACTTTGCTATACTCGATCAGGGGATATGTTATACTCGATCAGGGGATATGTTATACTCGATCAGGGGACTTTGTTATACTTGATTAGGGGACTTTGTTATACTCGATCAGGGGACTTTGTTATACTCGATCAGAAGACTTTGTTATACTCGACGAGGGGCCTTTGCTATACTCGATTAGAAAACTTTGTTATACTCGACCAGGGGACTTTGCTATACTCGATCAGGGGACTTTGATATACTCGATCAGGGACTTTGTTATACTCGTCCAGGGGGCTTTGTTATACTAGGATCAGGGGACTTTGTTATTCTCGACCAGAGGTCTTTGTTATACTCGAACAGAGGCATTTGTTATACTCGGTCTGGGGACTTTGTTATGCTCGATCTGGGGAGTTTGTTATACTGGGCCAGGAGACTTTGTTATACTTGATTAGGGGATATGTTATACTCGATCAGGGGACTGCGTTATACTGGAACAGGGGACTTTGTTATACTCGATCAGGGGACTTTTTTATATTCAATAAGGGGACTTAATGTTAGACTCGAAAGGGGACTTTTTTATACCTGACCAATGGACTTTGTTATACTCGATTAGGGGCCTTTGTTATACTCGATGAGGGGGCTTTGTTTTGCTCGACCAGGGGACTTTTTCATACTTGATCAGGGGACTTTGTTATACTCGATCAGGGGACTTTGTTATACTCGATCAGTGGACTTTTCTATATTTGACCAATGGACTTTACTATACTCGATGAGGGGCCTTTGTTATACTCGATCAAGGACTTTGTTATAGTCGACCAGGGGACTTTGTTATACTCGATTAGGGACTTTGTTATACTCGATCAATAGGCTTTGTTATACTTGATGAGGGGACTTGCTATACTCGACCAGGGGACTTTGTTATACTCGATAAGGGGACTTTGTTATACTCGAGCAGGAGACTTTGTTATACTTGTTACGAACCCCTCCACCCAGCACTACGAACCACGCCATCTATTGTCCTGATCTACCTACCCAGCACCACGAGCAACGCCATCTAGGGACGAGACACGAGTATGACTCGTCTTAGTTACCACTCCGAGGTTTCCCTTCTCCCAATCCTGGTTGTTGCGTCACCTCCTCAAAGTCTTCTTTGTCAGCTCCAATTCGAGGAAAGAGCACTTGGCTCTGGGAAGTGACCACAGGATCATCTATCCTCTAAACCTACGTGCAGTGACTACCTACCGTCTTCTACAATACTCAGCCTTACTCGTCAGCCATCTCAGCTCCTCACTTAAGTACTTGTATTTTGTATTAACTCCCCCACGTCCACTTGCTTCAAGATTGTTTATGTTGTATTAATATGTATATACTGTTAATGTTTAGGTTAAGTTTGGTTAAGGGTAATTTATAAGCTGAATATTTTGTTAAGGGATTTATGGTACTCTATTATATACAACGAAAACTCGCATCCTTTGTCTACCCTTTTATAGTCCGATTGTCTTTGTTTTTTTTATTGTTGTTACCTGTTGGGATCTGGGTAGACGTATAACTATATTCTAAATCCCCAACTCGTAACATACTCGATCAGGGGACTTTTTTATACTCGACCAGAGGACTTTGTTATACTCGATCAGGGGATATGTTATACTCGTCCAGGGGGCTTTGTTATACTAGGATCAGGGGACTTTGTTATGCTCCATCAGGGGACATTGTCTTTCTCGATCAGGGCCCTTTGTTATACTCGACCAGGAGAATTTGTTATAATCGATTAGGGGACTCTGTTATGCTCGATCTAGGGTCTTTGTTAAACTGGGCCAGGAGACGTTGTTATACTCGATCAAGGGATATGTTATACTCGATCAGGGGACTTTGTTATACTGGACCAGGGGACTTTTTATACTTGACCAACGGACTTTGTTATACTCGATAAGGGGCCTTTGTTATACTCGATCAGGGAACTTTGTTATACTCGAGCAGGGGACTTTGTTATATTCGATCAGGGGACTTTTTTTACTCGACCAGAGGACTTTGTTTTATTCGATAAGGGGACTTTGTTATACTCGACCAGGGGACTTTTTTATACTCGACCAGAAGACTTTGTTATACTCGAACAGGGGATATGTTATACTCGATCAGGGGACTTTGTTATACTCAACCAGAGGACTTTGTTATACTCAATCAGGGGACTTTGTTATACTCGATTAGGGGCCTTTGTTATACTCGATGAGGAGGCTTTGTTATACTCGACCAGGGGACTTTGCGATACTCGACCAGGGGACTTTGTTATACTCGATCAGGGACTTTGTTATACTCGACCAGGGTACTCTTTTATACTTGATCAGGGGACTTTGTCATACTCGATCAGTGGACTTTCCTATATTTGACCAATGGACTTTGCTATAATCGATGAGGGGCGTTTGTTATACTCGATCAGGGGACTTTGTTATACTCGACCAGTGGACTTTGTTATACTCGATCAGGGGATATATTTATACGCGATGGGGTACTTTGTTATACTTGATTGAGGGGACTTTGTTATCCTCGATCAGAGGACTTTGTTATAGATCAGAGGACTTTTGTTATACTCGGCCAGGGGTCTTTGTTATCCTGGATTAGAAAACTTGTTATACTCGACAAGGGGACTTTGTTATACTCCACCAGGGACTTTGTTATACTCGATCAGGGGATATGTTATACTCGATCAGGGGACTTTGTTATACTCGATCAGGGGACTTTGTTATACTCGTCCAGGGGCTTTGTTATACTCGATCAGGGGACTTTGTTATACTCGATCAGGGGACTTTGTCTTACTCGATCAGGGCCCTTTGCTATACTCGACCGGGGGACTTTGTTATAATCGATCAGGGGACTTTGGTATGCTCGATCTAGGGACTTTGTTATACTGGGCCAGGGGACTTTTTTATACTTGATCAGGGATCATTGTTACGCTGCACCAGGGGACATTTTGATTCTCGATTAGGGGACTTTGTTATACTCGGTTAGGGGACTTTTGTTATACTCGATCAGGGGACTTTGTTATACTCGACCAGGGGCCTTTGTTATACTCGAATAGGGGACTTTGTTTTACTCGATAAGGGGACTTTCTTAGACTCGAACAGGTGACTTTGTTATACTCGATCAGGGGACTTTGTCTTACTCGATTAGGGCCCTTTGCTATAATCGACCGGGGGACTTTGTTATAATCGATCCGGGGACTTTGGTATGCTCGATCTAGGGACTTTGTTATACTGGGCCAGGGGACTTTTTTATACTCGATCAGGGACATTGTTACGCTGGACCAGGGTACATTTTTATTCTCGATTAGGAGACGTTGTTATACTCGATTAGGGGACTTTTGTTACACTAGATCAGGGCACTTTGTTATACTCGACCAGGGGCCTTTGTTATACTCGATTAGAAGACTTTGTTTTACTCGATAATGGGACTTTGATATACTCGATCAGGGGACTTTCTTATACTCGATGAGGGGCCTTTGTTATACTCGGTCAGGGGCCTTTATTATACTCGATCAAGGGACTTTGTTATACTCGATTAGAGGCCTTTTTTGGACTCGATTAGGGGACTTTTTTATACTCGAGCAGGGGGTTTTGTTATACTCGATCAGGGGACTTTGTTATACTAGATCAGGAGGCTTTCTTAACCTCGATCAGGGGACTTTGCTATACTCGACCAGGGGACTTTGTTATACTCGATTAGGGGACTTTGTTATACTCGATCAGGAGGCTTTTTTATACTCGATCAGTGGACTTTGCTATCCTCGACCAGGGACCTTTGTTATACTCGATCATTGGACTTTGTTATACTCGATTAGGGGCCTTTGTTATACTCGATGATGGGGCTTTGTTATACTCGACCAGGGGACTTTGCTATATTCGACCAGGGGACTTTGTTATACTCGATTAGGGGACTTTGTTATACTCGACCAGGGAACTTTTTTATACTTGACAAATGGACTTTGTTATACTCGATGAGGGGCCTTTGTTATACTCGATGATGGGACTTTGTTATACTCCACCAGGGGACTTTGTTATACTCGATCAGGTGACTTTGTTATACTCGTTCAGGTGACTTTGTTATACTCGATCAGAGGACTTTGTTATACTCGATTAGGGGCCTTTGTTATACTCGATGACGGGGCTTTGTTATACTCGACCAGGGGACTTTGCTATAGTCGACCAGGGGACTTTGTTATAATCGATCAGGGGACTTTGTTATGCTCAATCTGGGGACTTTGTTATACTGGGCCTGGAGACTTTGTTATACTCGAGCAGGGGACTTTTCTATATTTGACCAATGGACTTTACTATACTCGATGAGGCGCCTTTGTTATACTCGATCAGGGACTTTGTTATAGTCGACCAGGGGACTTTGTTATACTCGATTAGGGGGCTTTGTTATACTCGATCAATAGGCTTTGTTATACTTGATGAGGGGACTTGCTATACTCGACCAGGGGACTTTGTTATACTCGATCAGGGGACTTTGTTATACTCGAGGAGGAGACTTTGTTATACTCGATCAGGGGACTTTTTTATACTCGACCAGAGGACTTTGTTATACTCGATCAGGGGATATGTTATACTCGTCCAGGGGGCTTTGTTATACTAGGATAAGGGGACTTTGTTATGCTCGATCAGGGGACATTGTCTTACTCGATCAGGGCCCTTTGTTATACTCGACCAGGAGAATTTGTTATAATCGATTAGGGGACTCTGTTATGCTCGATCTAGGGTCTTTGTTAAACTGGGCCAGGAGACGTTGTTATACTCGATCAAGGGATATGTTATACTCGATCAGGGGACTTTGTTATACTGGACCAGGGGACTTTTTATACTTGACCAACGGACTTTGTTATACTCGATAAGGGGCCTTTCTTATACTCGATCAGGGGACTTGTTATACTCGAGCAGGGGACTTTGTTATATTCGATCAGGGGACTTTTTTATACTCGACCAGAGGACTTTGTTTTATTCGATTAGGGGACTTTGTTATACTCGACCAGGGGACTTTTTTATACTCGACCAGAAGACTTTGTTATACTCGAACAGGGGATATGTTATACTCGATCAGGGGACTTTGTTATACTCAACCAGAGGACTTTGTTATACTCAATCAGGGGACTTTGTTATACTCGATTAGGGGCCTTTGTTATACTCGATGAGGGGGCTTTGTTATACTCGACCAGGGGACTTTGCTCTACTCGACCAGGGGACTTTGTTATACTCGATCAGGGACTTTGTTATACTCGACCAGGGTACTCTTTTATACTTGATCAGGGGACTTTGTCATACTCGATCAGTGGACATTCCTATATTTGACCAATGGACTTTGCTATAATCGATGAGGGGCCTTTGTTATACTCGATCAGGGGACTTTGTTATACTCGACCAGTGGACTTTGTTATACTCGATCAGGGGATATGTTATACGCGATGAGGGTACTTTGTTATACTTGATTAGGGGACTTTGTTATCCTCGATCAGAGGACTTTGTTATACTTGATCAGAGGACTTTGTTATACTCGGCCAGGGGCCTTTGTTATCCTCGATTAGAAAACTTTGTTATACTCGACCAGGGGACTTTGTTATACTCCACCAGGGACTTTGTTATACTCGATCAGGGGATATGTTATACTCGATCAGGGGACTTTGTTATACTCGGTTCAGGGGACTTTGTTATACTCGTCCAGGGGGCTTTGTTATACTAGGATCAGGGGACTTTGTTATACTCGATCAGGGGACTTTGTCTTACTCGATCAGGGCCCTTTGCTATACTCGACCGGGGGACTTTGTTATAATCGATCAGGGGACTTTGGTATGCTCGATCTAGGGACTTTGTTATACTGGGCCAGGGGACTTTTTTATACTTGATCAGGGATCATTGTTACGCTGCACCAGGGGACATTTTGATTCTCGATTTGGGGACTTTGTTATACTCGGTTAGGGGACTTTTGTTATACTCGATCAGGGCACTTTGTTATACTCGACCAGGGGCCTTTGTTATACTCGATTAGAAGACTTTGTTTTACTCGATAATGGGACTTTGATATACTCGATCAGGGGACTTTCTTATACTCGATGAGGGGCCTTTGTTATAATCGGTCAGGGGCCTTTATTATACTCGATCAAGGGACTTTGTTATACTCGATTAGAGGCCTTTTTTTGGACTCGATCAGGGGACTTTTTTATACTCGAGCAGGGGCTTTGTTATACTCGATCAGGGGACTTTGTTATATTAGATCAGGAGGCTTTGTTAACCTCGATCAGGGGACTTTGCTATACTCGACCAGGGGACTTTGTTATACTCGATTAGGGGACTTTGTTATACTCGATCAGGAGGCTTTTTTATACTCGATCAGTGGACTTTGCCATCCTCGACCAGGGACCTTTGTTATACTCGATCATTGGACTTTGTTATACTCGATTAGGGGCCTTTGTTATTCTCGATGATGGGGCTTTGTTATACTCGACCAGGGGACTTTGCTATATTCGACCAGGGGACTTTGTTATACTCGATTAGGGGACTTTGTTATACTCGACCAGGGAACTTTTTTATACTTGACCAATGGACTTTGTTATACTCGTAGAGGGGCCTTTGTTATACTCGATGATGGGACTTTGTTATACTCCACCAGGGGACTTTGTTATACTCGATCAGGTGACTTTGTTATACTCGTTCAGGTGACTTTGTTATACTCGATCAGAGGACTTTGTTATACTCGATTAGGGGCCTTTGTTATACTCGATGACGGGGCTTTGTTATACTCGACCAGGGGACTTTGCTATAGTCGACCAGGGGACTTTGTTATAATCGATCAGGGGACTTTGTTATGCTCAATCTGGGGACTTTGTTATACTGGGCCTGGAGACTTTGTTATACTCGAGCAGGGGATTTGTTCTACTCGATTAGGGGACTTTGTTATACTGGACCAGGGGACTTTGTAATACTCGATCAGGGGACGTTGTTATACTCGATCAGGGGACTTTGTTATAATCGATCAGGGGACTTTGTCTTACTCGATGAGGTGGCTTTGTTTTACTCGACCAGAGGACTTTGCTATACTCGACCAGGGGACTTTGTTATACTCGATTAGGGGACTTTGTTATTCTCGACCAGGGGACTTTTTTATACTTGATCAGTGGACTTTGTCATACTTGAGCAGAGGCCATTGTTATACACGATCGGGAGACTTTGTTATACTCGATGTGTGGATTTTCCTATATTTAACCAATGGACTTTGCTATACTCGACGAGGGGCCTTTGTTATACTCGATGAGGGGACTTTGTTATACTCGATAAGGGGATTTTGTTACACTCGATTAGGGGAATTTGTTATACTCGATAAGGGGACTTAATGTTAGACTCGAACAGGGGACTTTGTTATACTCGACGAGGGGACTTTGTTATACTCGATTAAACGGCTTTGTTATAATCGATCAGGGGACTTTGTTATACTCGATGAGGGGCCTTTGTTTTACTCGATCAGGGGACTTTGTTATACACGACCGGGGGACTTTGTTATACTCGATCAGGGGATATGTTTGTACTCGATCAGGGGACTTTGCAATACTCACCCAGAGGACTTTGTTAAACTCGATCAGGGGAATTTGTTATACTCAATCAGGGGACTTTGTTATACTCGATAAGGGGCCTTTGTTATACTCGACCAGGGGACTTTGTTATACTCGATCAGGGGACTTTGTTATACTCGACCAGGGGACTTTTTTATACTTGATCAGGGGACTTTGTCATACTCGATCAGTGGACTCTCCTATATTTGACCAATGGACTTTGCTATACTCGATGAGGGGACTTTGTTTTACTCGACCAGGGGACTTTGTTATAATCGATCAGGTGATTTTGTTATACTCGACCAGAGGACTTTGTTATACTCGAGCAGGGGATATGTTATACTTAATCAGGGGACTTTGTTATACTTGATCAGGGGACTTTGTTATACTTGATTAGGGACTTTTTTATACTCGATCAAAGGACTTTGTTATACTTGATCAGAAGACTTTGTTATACTCAACCAGGGGCCTTTGTTATACTCGATTAGAAAACTTTGTTATATTCGATTAGGGGACTTTGTTATACTCAACCAGGGGACTTTTTTATACTTGACTAATGGACTTTGTTATACTCAATGAGGGGCCTTTGTTATACTCGATCAGGGGACTTTGTTATACTCGACCAGGGGACTTTGTTATACTCGATCAGGTGATATGTTATACTCGATCAGGGGACTTTGTTATACTCGATCAGGGGACTTTGTTACACTTGATTAGGGGACTTTGTTATCCTCGATCAGGGGACTTTGTTATACTTGATCAGAGGACTTTGTTATACTCGGCCAGGGGCCTTTGTTATACTCGATTAGAAAACTTTGTTATACTCGACCAGGGGACTTTGTTATACTCCACCAGTGGACTTTTTTATACTTGTCCAATGGACTTTGTTATACTCAATGAGGGGCCTTTGTTATACCCGATCAGGGGACTTTGTTACACTCGACCAGGCGACTTTCTCATACTTGTTCAGGGACTTTGTCATACTCGATCAATGGACTTTCCTATATTTGACCAATGGACTTTACTATACTCGATGAGGGTCCTTTGTTATTCTCGATCAGGGACTTAGTTATACTCGACCAGGGGACTTTGTTATACTTGGTTAGGGGACTTTGTTATACTCGATCAAAGTACTTTGATATACTTAATCACAGGACTTTGTTATACTCGACCAGGGGCCTTTGTTATACTCGATTAGAAAACTTTGTTAGACTCGACCAGGGGCCTTTGTTATACTCGATTAGAAAACTTTGTTATACTCGACCAGGGGACTTTGTTATACTCCACCAGGAACTTTGTTATACTCGATCAGGGGATATGTTATACTCGATCAGGGACTTTGTTATACCTGGTTCAGGGTACTTTGTTATACTCGTCCAGGGGTCTTTGATATACTAGGATCATTGGACATTGTTATGCTCGACTAGGGGACTTTGTCTTACTCGATCAGGGCCCTTTGTTATACTTGACCAGGGGAATTTGTTATAATCGATTAGGGGACTCTGTTATGCTCGATCTAGGGTCTTTGTTAAACTGGGCCAGGAGACGTTGTTATACTCGATCAAGGGATATGTTATACTCGATCAGGGGACTTTGTTATACTGGACCAGGGGACTTTTTTATACTTGACCAATGGACTTTGTTATACTCGATGAGGGGCCTTTGTTATACTCGATCAGGGGACTTTGTTATACTCGAGCAGGGGACTTTGTTATATTCGATCAGGGGACTTTTTTATACTCGACCAGAGGACTTTGTTTTATTCGATTAGGGGACTTTGTTATACTCGACCAGGGGACTTTTTTATACTTGACCAATGGACTTTGTTATACTCAATGAAGGGCCTTTGTTATACTCGATCAGGGGACTTTGTTATACACGATCAGGGGACTTTGTTATACGCGATCGGGGGACTATTTTTATACTCGACCAGAGGACTTTGTTATACTCGATCAGGGGATATGTTATACTCGATCAGGGGACTTTGTTATACTCAACCAGAGGGCTTTGTTATACTCAATCAGGGGACTTTGTTATACTCGGTTAGGGGCCTTTGTTATACTCGATGAGGGGGCTTTGTTATACTCGACCAAGGGACTTTGCTATGCTCGAACAGGGGACTTTGTTACACTCGATCAGGGGACTTTGTTATACTCGACCAGGGTACTCTTTTATACTTGATCTGGGGACTTTGTCATACTCGATCAGTGGACTTTCCTATATTTGACCAATGGACTGTGCTATACTCGATGAGGGGCCTTTGTTATACTTGATCAGGGGACTTTGTTATACTCGACCAGAGGACTTTGTTATTCTCGATCATGGGGTATGTTATACTCGATCAGGGTACTTTGTTATACACGATCAGGGGACTTTGTTATACTTGATTAGGTGACTTTGTTATCCTCGATCAGGGGACTTTGTTATTCTTGATTAGAAAACTTTGTTATACCCGACCTGGGGACTTTGTTATACTCCACCAGGGACTTTGTTATACTCGATCAGGGGATATGTTATTCTCGATCAGGGGACTTTGTTATACTCGGTTCAGGGGACTTTGTTATACTCGTCCAGGGGGCTTTGTTATACTAGGATCAGGGGACTTTGTTATAATCGATCAGGGAGCTCTGTTATACTCGATCAGAGGTCTTTGTCCTACTCGATCAGGGCCCTTTGCTATACTCGACCGGGGGACTTTGTTATAATCGATCAGGGGACTTTGGTATACTCGATCAGGGGACTTTGTTACGCTGGACCAGGGGACATTTTTATTCTCGATTAGGGGACTTTGTTATACTCGATTAGGGGTCTTTTGTTACACTCGATCAGGGGACTTTGGTATACTCGACCAGGGACCTTTGTTATACTCGATTACGGGACTTTGTTTTACTCGATAAGGGGACTTTGTTATACTCGACCAGGGGACTTTGTTATACTCCATTAGGCGGCTTTGTTATACTCGATCAGGAGACTTTCTTATACTCGATGAGGGGCCTTTGTTATACTCGGTCAGGGGCCTTTGTTATACTAGATCAAGGGACTTTGTTATACTCGATCAGGGGACTTTGTTATACTAGATCAGGAGGCTTTGTTAACCTCGATCAGGGGACTTTGCTATACTCGACCAGGGGACTTTGTTATACTCGAGCAGGGGGCTTTGTTATACTCGATTAGGGGACTTTGTTATACTCGATCATGAGGCTTTTTTATACTCGATCAGGGGATTTTGCTATCCTCGACCAAGGGACTTTGTTATACTCGATCAGGGAACTTTTTTTATACATGACCAATGGACTTTGTTATACTCGATGAGGGGCCTTTGTTATACTCGATGAGGGGACTTTGTTATACTCCACTAGGGGACATTGTTATACTCGATAAGGGTACTTTTTTATGCTCGACCAGAGGACTTTGTTATACTCAATCATGGGATATGTTATACTTGATCAGGGACTTTGTTATACTCAACCAGGGGACTTTGTTATACTCGACCAGGGGACTTTGCTATAGTCGACCAGGGGACTTTGTTATACTCGATTAGGGGACTTTGTTATACTCGACCAGGGGACATTTTATACTTGATCAGGGGACTTTGTCATACTTGACCAGAGTCCATTGTTATACTCGATCCGGGGACTTTGTTATACTCGATGAGTGGACTTTCCTATATTTGACCAATGGACATTGCTATACTCGATGAGGGGCCTTTGTTATACTCGATGAGGGGACATTGTTATACTCGACCAGGGGACTTTGTTATACTCGATGAGGGGACTTTGTTATACTCGACCAGAGGACATGTTATACTCGATTAGAAAACTTTGTTATACTCGACCAGGGGACTTTGTTATACTCGATCAGGGGACTTTTTTATACTTGACAAGAGGACTTTGTTATACTCAATCCGGGGATATGTTATACTTGATCAGGGGACTTTGTTATACTCATCCAGGGGACTTTGTTATACTCGATTAGGGGCCTCTTTTATACTCGATGAGGGGGCTTTGTTAAACTCGATCAGGGGACTTTGCTATAGTCGACCAGGGGACTTTGTTATACTCGATTAGGGGACTTTGTTATACTCGACCAGGGGACTTTTTTATACTTGATCAGGGGACTTTGTCATACTTGACCAGAGGCCATTGTTATACTCGATCGGGGGACTTTGTTATACTCGATGAGTGGACTTGCCTATATTTTACCAATGGACTTTGCTATACTCGATGAGGGGCCTTTGTTATAGTCGATCAGGGGACATTCTTATACTCGACAAGGGTACTTTGTTATACTCGATGAGGGGACTTTGTTATACTCGACCAGAGGACTTTATTATACTCGATCAGGAGATATGTTATACTCGATCAGGGGACTTTGTTATATTCAAACAGAGGACTTTGATATACTCGACGAGGGGCCTTTGTTATACTCGATTAGAAAACTTTGTTATACTCGACCAGGAGAATTTGTTATATTCGATCAGGGGACTTTGTTATACTCCACCATGGACTTTGTTATATTCGATCAGGGGATATGCTATACTTGACCAGGGGACTTTGTTATACACGATTAGGGGACTTTGTTATACTCGACCAGGGGCGTTTTTATACTTGGCCAATGGACTTTGTTATACTCAATGAGGGGCCTTTGTTATACTCGATCAGGGGACTTTGTTATACACGACCAGGGGACTTTGTTATACGCAATCAGGGGACTTTTTTATACTCGACCAGAAGACTTTGTTATACTCAATCAGGGGATATGTTATACTCGTCCAGGGGACTTTGTTATACTCGATCAGGGGACTTTGTTATACGCGACCAGGGGACTTTTTTGAATTTGATTAGGGGACTTTGTCATACTCGATCAGTGGACTTTCCTATATATGACCAATGTTATACTCGATGAGGGGCCTTTGTTATACTCGATCAGGGGACTTTGTTATACTCGACCAGAGGACTTTGTTATACTCGATCAGGGGATATGTTATACTCGATCAGAGGACTTTGTTATACTCAATCAGGTGACTTTTTTTTACTTGATTAGGGGACTTTTTTATACTCGATCAAAGGACTTTGTTATACTTGATCAGAGGACTTTGTTATGCTCGACGAGGAGCCTTTGTTATACTCGATTAGAAAACTTTGTTATACTCGACCAGGGGACTTTGTTATACTCCACCAGGGAGTCTGTTATACTCGATCAGGGGATATATTTTACTCGATAAGGGGACTTTGTTATACTCGTCCAGGGGGCTTTGTTATACTAGGATCAGGGGACTTTGTTATGCTTGATCAGGGGACTTTGTTCTACTCGATCAGGGCCCTTTGTTATACTCGACCAAGGGACTTTGTTATAATCGATTAGGTGACTTTGTTATGCTCGATCTGGGCACTTTGTTAAACTGGGCTAAGAGACGTTGTTATACTCGATCAGGGGATTTTTGTTATACTCGATCAGGGGACTTTGTTATACTCGATAAGGGGACTTTGTTATACTCGATAAGGGGAATTTGTTATACTCGATAAGGGGACTTAATGTTAGACTCAAACAGGTGACTTTGTTATACTCGACCAGGGGACTTTGTTATCCTCGATTAGGCGGCTTTGTTATAATCGATCAGGGGACTTTGTTATACTCGATGAGGGGCCTTTGTTATACTCGACCAGAGGCCTTTGTTATACTAGATCAGGGAACTTTGTTATACTCGATTAGGGGCATTTTTTGGACTCGATGAGGGGCTTTTGTTATACTCGATGAGGGGACTTTGTTATACTCGATCAGGGGACCTACTTATACTCGAGCAGGGGGCTTTATTATACTCGAACAGGGGACTTTTTTATACTCGACCAGAGGACTTTGTTATACTCGACCAGGGGCTATGTTATACTCGATCAGGTGACTTTGTTATTTACGACCAGGGGACTTTGTTATACTTGATTAGGGGACTTTGTAATAATTGATCAGAGGACTTTGTTATACTCGACCAGGGGCCTTTGTTATACTCGATTAGAAAACTTTGTTATACTCGACCAGGGGACTTTGTTATACTCCACCAGGGACTTTGTTATACTCGATCAGGGGACTTTGTTATACTCGATTCAGGTGTCTTTGTTATACTCGTCCAGTGGGCTTTGTTATACTAGGATCAGGGGACTTTGTTATACTCGATCAGGGGACTTTTTCTTACTCGATCAGGGCCCTTTGTTATACTCGACCAGGGGACTTTGTTATACTTGATTAGGGGACTTCGTTATACTCGATCAAAGGACTTTGTTATATTTGATCAGAGGACTTTGTTATACTCGACCAGGGGCCTTTGATATACTCGATTAGAAAACTTTGTTCTACTCGACCAGGGCCCTTTGTTATACAAAATTAGAAAACTTTGTTATACTCGACCAGGGGACTTTGTTATACTCCACAAGGGACTTTGTTATACTCGATCAGGGGATATGTTATATTCGATCAGGGGACTTTGATATACTCGGTTCAGGTGTCTTTGTTATACTCGTCCAGTGGGCTTTGTTATACTAGGATCAGGGGACTTTGTTATACTCGATCAGGGGACTTTGTTATACACGACCAGGGGACTTTGTTATACGCGATCAAGGGACTTTTTTATCCTCGACCAGAGGACTTTGTTATACTCGATTAGGGGATATGTTATATTCGATCAGGGGACATTGTTATACTCAACCAGAGTACTTTGTTATACTCGATCGGGGGACTTAGTTATACTAAATCAAGGGACTTTGTTATACTCGATTAGGGGCCTTTGTTATACTCGACCAGGGGACTTTGTTATACTCGATCAGGGGACATTGTTATACTCGACCAGGGGACTTTTTTATACTTGATAAGGGGAGTTTGTCATACTCGATCAGTGGACTTTCCTATATATGACCAATGGACTTTGCTATACTCGACCAGGGGACATTGTTATCCTCGATCAGGGGACTTTGTTATACTCGACCAGAGAACTTTGTTATACTCGATCAGGGGTTATGTTATACTCGTTCAGGGGACTTTGTTATACTCGATTCGGGGGACTTTGTCTTACTCGATCAGGTACCTTTGTTATCCTCGACCAGGGGACTTTGTTATAATCGATTAGGGGACTTTGTTATGCTCGATCTGGGGACTTTGTTAAACTGGGTTACGAGACGTTGTTATACTCGATCAGGGAATTTTTGTTATACTCGATCAGGGGACTTTGTTATACTCGACCAGAGGCCTTTGTTACACTCGTTCAGGGGACTTTGTTATACTCGATAAGGGGACTTTGCTATACTCGATAAGGGGAATGTTTTATACTCAATAAGGGGACTTAATGTTAGACTCGAACAGGGGACTTTGTTTTACTCGATCAAGGGACTTTGTTATACTCGATCAGGGGATTTTGTTATACTCGACCAGAGGACTTTGTTATACTCAATCAGGGGATATGTTATACTTGATCAGGGGACTTTGTTATACTCAACCAGGGGACTTTGTTATACTTGATTAGGGGCCTCTTTTATACTCGATGAGGAGGCTTTGTTATACTCGTCCAGGGGACTTTGCTATAGTTGACCAGGGGACTTTGTTATACTCGATTAGGGGACTTTGTTATACTCAACCAGGGGACTTTGTTATACTCGATCGGGGGACTTTGTTATACTCGATGAGTGAACTTTCCTATATTTGACCAATGGACTTTGATATACTCGATAAGGGGCCTTTGTTATACTCGATCAGGGGACATTGTTATAATCGACCAGGGGACTTTGTTATACTCGATGAGGGGACTTTGTTATACTCGATCAGAGGACTTTGTTATACTCGATCAGGGGATATGTTATACTCGATCAGGGGACTTTGTTATACTCGACTAGGGGCCTTTGTTATACTCGATTAGAAAACTTTGTTATACTCGATCAGGAGACTTTGTTATATACGATCAGGGAACTTTGTTATACTCCACCAGGGACTTTGTTATATTCGATCAGGGGATATGCCATACTTGACCAGGGGACTTTGTTATACACGATCAGGGGACTTTGTTATACTCGACCATGGGACTTTTTTATACTTGACCAATGGACTTTGTTATACTCAATGAGGGGTCCTTTGTTATACTCGATCAGGGGACTTTGTTATACACGACCAGGGGATTTTGTTATACTCGACCAGAGGACTTTGTTATACTCAATCAGGGGATATGTTATACTTGATCAGGGGACTTTGTTATACTCAATCAGGGGACTTTGTTATACTTGATTAGGGGCCTATTTTATACTCGATGAGGAGGCTTTGTTATACTCGTCCAGGGGACTTTGCAATAGGTGACCAGGGGACTTTGTTATACTCGATTAGGGGACTTTGTTATACTCAACCAGGGGACTTTGTTATACTCGATCGGGGGACTTGGTTATACTCGACCATGGGACTTTTTTATACTTGACCAATGGACTTTGTTATACTCAATGAGGGGCCTTTGTTATACTCGATCAGGGGACTTTGTTATACACGACCAGGGGATTTTGTTATACTCGACCAGAGGACTTTGTTATACTCAATCAGGGGATATGTTATACATGATCAGGGGACTTTGTTATACTCAACCAGGGGACTTTGTTATACTTGATTAGGGGCCTATTTTATACTCGATGAGGAGGCTTTGTTATACTCGTCCAGGGGACTTTGCAATAGGTGACCAGGGGACTTTGTTATACTCGATTAGGGGACTTTGTTATACTCAACCAGGGGACTTTGTTATACTCGATCGGGGGACTTTGTTATACTCGATGAGTGAACTTTCCTATATTTGACCAATGGACTTTGATATACTCGATAAGGGGCCTTTGTTATACTCGATCAGGGGACATTGTTATAATCGACCAGGGGACTTTGTTATACTCGATGAGGGGACTTTGTTATACTCGATCAGAGGACTTTGTTATACTCGATCAGGGGATATGTTATACTCGATCAGGGGACTTTGTTATACTCGACTAGGGGCCTTTGTTATACTCGATTAGAAAACTTTGTTATACTCGATCAGGAGACTTTGTTATATACGATCAGGGAACTTTGTTATACTCCACCAGGGACTTTGTTATATTCGATCAGGGGATATGCCATACTTGACCAGGGGACTTTGTTATACTCGATCAGGAGACTTTGTTATACTCAATGAGGGGCCTTTGTTATACTCGATCAGGGGACTTTGTTATACACGACCAGGTGATTTTGTTATACGCAATCAGGGGACTTTTTTATACTCGACCAGAAGACTTTGTTATACTCGATCAGGGGATATGTTATACTCGATTAGGGGACTTTGTTATACTCAACCAGAGTACTTTGTTATACTCGATCAGGGACTTTGTTATACTCAATTAAGGGACTTTGGTATACGCGATTAGGGACCTTTGTTATACTCGACCAGGGGACTTTGTTATACTCGATAAGGGGAATTTGTTATACTCGATAAGGGGACTTAATGTTAGACTCGAACAGGTGAATTTGTTATACTCGACCAGGGGACTTTGTTATACTCGACCAGAGGCCTTTGTTATACTAGATCAGGGAACTTTGTTATACTCGATTAGGGACCTTTTTTGGACTCGATGAGGGCTTTTGTTATACTCGATCAGGTGACTTTGTTATACTCGATCAGGGGACCTACTTATACTCGAGCAGGGGGCTTTATTATACTCGAACAGGGAATTTTTTATACTCGACCAGAGGACTTTTTATACTCGACCAGGGGCTATGTTATACTTGATCAAGGGACTTTTTTATACTCGACCAGGGGACTTTTTATACTTGACCAATGGACTTTGTTATACTCAATGAGGGGCCTTTTGTTATACTCAATCAGGTGACTTTGTTATATACGACCAGGGGACTTTGTTATACTTGATTAGGGGACTTTGTTATACTTGATCAGAGGACTTTGTTATCCTCGACCAGGGGCCTTTCTTATACTCGATTAGAAAACTTTGTTATACTCGATCAGGGGACTTTGTTATACTCGGTTCAGGTGTCTTTGTTTTTCTCGTCCAGTGGACTTTGTTATACTATGATCAGGGGAATTTGTTATACTCGATCAGGGGACTTTTTTATACTCGACCAGAGGACTTTGTTATACTCGACCAGGGGCTATGTTATACTTGATCAAGGGACTTTGTTATACTCGTCCAGGGGACTTTCTATACTTGACCAATGGACTTTGTTATACTCAATGAGGGGCCTTTTGTTATACTCGATCAGGTGACTTTGTTATATACGACCAGGGGACTTTGTTATACTTGATTAGGGGACTTTGTTATACTTGATCAGAGGACTTTGTTATACTCGACCAGGGGCCTTTGTTATACTCGATTAGAAAACTTTGTCATACTCGACCAGGGGACTTTGTTATACTCCACCAGGGACTTTGTTATACTCGATCAGGGGACTTTGTTATACTCGGTTCAGGTGTCTTTGTTATACTCGTCCAGTGGGCTTTGTTATACTAGGATCAGGGGACTTTGTTATACTCGATCAGGGGACTTTTTCTTACTCGATCAGGGCCCTTTGTTATACTCGACCAGGGGACTTTGTTATATTTGATCAGAGGACTTTGTTATACTCGACCAGGGGCCTTTGATATACTCGATTAGAAAACTTTGTTATACTCGACCAGGGGCCTTTGTTATACTCGATTAGAAAACTTTGTTATACTCGACCAGGGGAGTTTGTTATACTCCACCAGGGACTTTGTTATACTCGATCAGGGGATATGTTATACTCGATCAGGGGACTTTGATATACTCGGTTCAGGTGTCTTTGTTATACTCGTCCAGTGGGCTTTGTTATACTAGGATCAGGGGACTTTGTTATACTCGATCAGGGGACTTTGTTATACACGACCAGGGGACTTTGTTATACGCAATCAAGGGACTTTTTTATACTCAACGAGAGGACTTTGTTATACTCGATTAGGGGATATGTTATACTCGATCAGGGGACTTTGTTATACTCAACCAGAGTACTTTGTTATACTCGATCAGGGGACTTAGTTATACTAAATCAGGGGACTTTGTTATACTCGATTAGGGGCCTTTGTTATACTCGACCAGGGGACTTTGTTATACTCGATCAGGGGACATTGTTATACTCGACCAGGGGACTTTTTTATACATGATCAGGGGAGTTTGTCATACTCGATCAGTGGACTTTCCTATATTTGACCAATGGACTTTGCTATACTCGACCAGGGGACATTGTTATGCTCGATCAGGGGACTTTGTTATACTCAACCAGGGGACTTTGTTATACTCGATCGGGGGACTTTGTTATACTCGATGAGTGAACTTTCCTATATTTGACCAATGGACTTTGATATACTCGATAAGGGGCCTTTGTTATACTCGATCAGGGGACATTGTTATAATCGACCAGGGGACCTTGTTATACTCGATGAGGGGACTTTGTTATACTCGATCAGAGGACTTTGTTATACTCGATCAGGGGATATGTTATACTCGATCAGGGGACTTTGTTATACTCGACTAGGGGCCTTTGTTATACTCGATTAGAAAACTTTGTTATACTCGATCAGGAGACTTTGTTATATACGATCAGGGAACTTTGTTATACTCCACCAGGGACTTTGTTATATTCGATCAGGGGATATGCCATACTTGACCAGGGGACTTTGTTATACACGATCAGGGGACTTTGTTATACTCGACCATGGGACTTTTTTATACTTGACCAATGGACTTTGTTATACTCAATGAGGGGCCTTTGTTATACTCGATCAGGGGACTTTGTTATACACGACCACGGGATTTTGTTATACTCGACCAGAGGACTTTGTTATACTCAATCAGGGGATATGTTATACTTGATCAGGGGACTTTGTTATACTCAACCAGGTGACTTTGTTATACTTGATTAGGGGCCTATTTTATACTCGATGAGGAGGCTTTGTTATACTCGTCCAGGGGACTTTGCAATAGGTGACCAGGGGACTTTGTTATACTCGATTAGGGGACTTTGTTATACTCAACCAGGGGACTTTGTTATACTCGATCGGGGGACTTTGTTATACTCGACCATGGGACTTTTTTATACTTGACCAATGGACTTTGTTATACTCAATGAGGGGCCTTTGTTATACTCGATCAGGGGACTTTGTTATACACGACCAGGGGATTTTGTTATACTCGACCAGAGGACTTTGTTATACTCAATCAGGGGATATGTTATACTTGATTAGGGGACTTTGTTATACTCAACCAGGGGACTTTGTTATACTTGATTAGGGGCCTATTTTATACTCGATGAGGAGGCTTTGTTATACTCGTCCAGGGGACTTTGCAATAGGTGACCAGGGGACTTTGTTATACTCGATTAGGGGACTTTGTTATACTCAACCAGGGGACTTTGTTATACTCGATCGGGGGACTTTGTTATACTCGATGAGTGAACTTTCCTATATTTGACCAATGGACTTTGATATACTCGATAAGGGGCCTTTGTTATACTCGATCAGGGGACATTGTTATAATCGACCAGGGGACTTTGTTATACTCGATGAGGGACTTTGTTATACTCGATCAGAGGACTTTATTTATACTCGATCAGGGATATGTTATACTCGATCAGGGGTCTTTGTTATACTTTCGACTAGGGCCTTTGTTATACTCGATTAGAAAACTTTGTTATACTCGATCAGGAGACTTTGTTATATACGATCAGGGAACTTTGTTATACTCCACCAGGGACTTTGTTATATTCGATCAGGGGATATGCCATACTTGACCAGGGGACTTTGTTATACTCGATCAGGAGACTTTGTTATACTCAATGAGGGGCCTTTGTTATACTCGATCAGGGGACTTTGTTATACACGACCAGGTGATTTTGTTATACGCAATCAGGGGACTTTTTTATACTCGACCAGAAGACTTTGTTATACTCGATCAGGGGATATGTTATACTCGATTAGGGGACTTTGTTATACTCAACCAGAGTACTTTGTTATACTCGATCAGGGCCTTTCTTATACTCAATTAGGGGACTTTGGTATACTCGATAAGGGGAATTTGTTATACTCGATAAGGGGACTTAATGTTAGACTCGAACAGGTGAATTTGTTATACTCGACGAGGGGACTTTGTTATACTCGACCAGAGGCCTTTGTTATACTAGATCAGGGAACTTTGTTATACTCGATTAGGGACCTTTTTTGGACTCGATGAGGGCTTTTGTTATACTCGATCAGGTGACTTTGTTATACTCGATCAGGGGACCTACTTATACTCGAGGAGGGGGCTTTATTATACTCGAACAGGGGACTTTTTTATACTCGACCAGAGGACTTTGTTATACTCGACCAGGGGCTATGTTCTACTTGATCAAGGGACTTTGTTATACTCGTCCAGGGGACTTTCTATACTTGACCAATGGACTTTGTTATACTCAATGAGGGGCCTTTTGTTATACTCGATCAGGTGACTTTGTTATATACGACCAGGGGACTTTGTTATACTTGATTAGGGGACTTTGTTATACTTGATCAGAGGACTTTGTTATACTCGACCAGGGGCCTTTGTTATACTCGATTAGAAAACTTTGTCATACTCGACCAGGGGACTTTGTTATACTCCACCAGGGACTTTGTTATACTCGATCAGGGGACTTTGTTATACTCGGTTCAGGTGTCTTTGTTATACTCGTCCAGTGGGCTTTGTTATACTAGGATCAGGGGACTTTGTTATACTCAATCAGGGGACTTTTTCTTACTCGATCAGGGCCCTTTGTTATACTCGACCAGGGGACTTTGTTATACTTGATTAGGGGACTTTGTTATACTCGATCAAAGGACTTTGTTATATTTGATCAGAGGACTTTGTTATACTCGACCAGGGGCCTTTGATATACTCGATTAGAAAACTTTGTTATACTCGACCAGTTGCCTTTGTTATACTCGATTAGAAAACTTTGTTATACTCGACCAGGGGACTTTGTTATACTCCACCAGGGACTTTGTTATACTCGATCAGGGGATATGTTATACTCGATCAGGGGACTTTGATATACTCGGTTCAGGTGTCTTTGTTATACTCGTCCAGTGGGCTTTGTTATACTAGGATCAGGGGACTTTGTTATACTCGATCAGGGGACTTTGTTATACACGACCAGGGGACTTTGTTATACGCAATCAAGGGACTTTTTTATACTCAACGAGAGGACTTTGTTATACTCGATTAGGGGATATGTTATACTCGATCAGGGGACTTTGTTATACTCAACCAGAGTACTTTGTTATACTCGATCAGGGGACTTAGTTATACTAAATCAGGGGACTTTGTTATACTCGATTAGGGGCCTTTGTTATACTCGACCAGGGGACTTTGTTATACTCGATCAGGGGACATTGTTATACTCGACCAGGGGACTTTTTTATACATGATCAGGGGAGTTTGTCATACTCGATCAGTGGACTTTCCTATATTTGACCAATGGACTTTGCTATACTCGACCAGGGGACATTGTTATGCTCGATCAGGGGACTTTGTTATACTCGACCAGAGAACTTTGTTATACTCGATCAGGGGATATGTTATACTCGATCAGGGGACTTTGTTATACTCGATTAGGTGACTTTGTTTTACTTGATTAGGGGATTTTTTTAAACTCGATCAAAGGACTTTGTTGTATTTGATCAGAGGACTTTGTTATACTCGACCAGGAGCCTTTGTTATACTCGATTAGAAAACTTTGTTATACTCGACCAGGGGACTTTGTTATACTCCACCAGGGACTCTGTTATACTCGATCAGGGGATATGTTATGCTCGATCAGGGGACTTTGTTATACTCGATTCAGGGGACTTTGTCTTACCTGATCAGGGTCCTTTGTTATACTCGACCAGGGGACTTTGTTATAATCGATTAGCGGACTTTGTTATGCTCGATCTGGGGACTTTGTTAAACTGGGCCACGAGACGTTGTTATACTCGATCAGGGGATTTTTGTTATACTCGATCAGGGGAATTTGTTATACTCGACCAGAGGCCTTTGTTACACTAGATCAGGGGACTTTGTTATACTCGATAAGGGGACTTTGTTTTACTCGATCAGGGGACTTTGTTACACTCGATCAGGGGACTTTGTTATACTCGACCAGAGGACTTTGTTATACTCGATCAAGGGATATGTTATACTCAATCAGGGGACTTTTTTATACTCGACCAGAGGACTATGTTATACTCGATCAGGAGACTTTGTTATACTCGACCAGGGGACTTTTATACTTGACCAATGGACTTTGTTATACCCGGGATGAGGGCCTTGTTATACTCGATCTGGGGACTTTATATACTCGATGAGGGGCCTTTGTTATACTCTCGACTGGGGAATATTTTGTTATACCTGAGCAGGGGACTCTTGTTATACTCCAGCATCAGGGTCTTTTATACTGGACTGAGCGACTATGTGTTATACTCGATCAGGGGACTTTGTTATACTCGACCAGGGGACTTTTTTATACTTGACCAATGGACTTTGTTATACTGAATGTGGGGCCTTTGTTATACTCGATATGGGGACTTTGTTATACTCGAACAGGGGACTTTTTTATACTTGACCAATGAACTTTGTTATACTAAATGAGGGGACTTTGTTATACTCAACCAGAGGACTTTGTTATACTAGATCAGGGGACTTTGTTATACTCAATCAGGGGCCTTTGTTATACCCGATTAGGGGCCTTTGTTATACTCGATGAGGGGGCTTTGTTATACTCGACCAGGGGAATTTGTTATACTCGATCAGGGGACTTTGTTATACTCGACAAGGGGACTTTTTTATAATTAATCAGGGGACATTGTCATACTCGATCAGTGGACTTTCCTATATTTGACCAATGGACTTTGCTATAGTTGACCAGGGGACTTTGTTATACCCGATTAGGGGACTTTGTTATACTCAACCAGGGGACTTTGTTATACTCGATCGGGGGACTTTGTTATACTCGATGAGTGAACTTTCCTATATTTGACCAATGGACTTTGATATACTCGATAAGGGGCTTTTGTTATACTCGATCAGGGGACTTTGTTATACTCGACCAGGGGACTTTGTTATACTCGATCAGAGGACTTTGTTATACTCGAGCAGAGGACTTTGTTATACTCTGTCAGGGGACTTTGTTATACTCGTCCAGGGGGCTTTGTTATACTCGGTCAGGGGACTTTGTTATACTCGATCAGGGGACTTTGTCTTACTCGATCAGGGCCATTTACTATACTCGACCAGGGGACTTTGTTTTAATCGATAAGGGGACTTTGTTATACTCGAACAGGGGACTTTGTTATACTGGGCCAGGGAACTTTTTTATACTCGGTCAGGGGACTTTGTTATACTAGTATCAGGGGACTTTGTTATTCTCGACCAGAGACCTTTGTTATACTCGACCAGAGGCCTTTGTTATCCTCGGTCAGGGACTATGTTATAATCGACCAGGGGACTTTGTTATACTCGTTCAGGGGACTTTGTTATACTCGACAAGGGGACTTTTTTAGTAATAATCAGAGGACTTTGTCATACTCGATCAGTGGACTTTCGTATATTTGACCAATGGACTTTGTTATGCTCGATCTGGGGTTTTGTTATACTGGGCCAGGAGACTTTGTTATACTCGATGAGGGGATATGTTATACTCGATCAGGGGACTTTGTTATACTCGATTAGGGACTTTGTTATACTCGATCAGGGGACTGTGTTATACTCGTCCAGGGGGCTTTGTTATACTCGATCAGGGGACTTTGTTATACTCGATCAGGGGACTTTTGTTATACTCGATCAGGGGACTTTGTTATACTCGACCAGGGGCCTTTGTTATACTCGATCACCGGATTTTGTTATACTCGATAATGGGACTTTGTTATACTCGTCCAGGGGGCTTTGTTATACTGGGCCAGGGGACTTTTTTACACTCGATCAGCGGACTTTGTTATACTGGACCATGGGACTTTTTTATACTCGATCAGGGACTTTGTTATACTCGATAAGGAGACTTTGTTCTACTCGATAAGGGGAATTTGTTATACTCGATAAGGGGACTTTGTTAGACTCGATGAGGCGCCTTTGTTATACTGGATGAGGGGACTTTGTTATACTCGATTAGGGGCCTTTTTTAGACTCGATCAGGGGCCTCGTTATACTCGATCAGGGGACCTTGTTATACTCGAGCAGGGGGCTTCGTTATACTCGATCAGGGGACTTTGTTATACTCGATGAGGAGGCTTTGTTATACTCGATTAGGGGACTTTGCTATACTCGACCAGGGGACTTTGTTAAACTCAATCAGGGGACTTTGTTATACTTGACAAGGGGACTTATTTATACTTGATCAATGGACTTTGTTATACTCCATGAGGGGCCTTTGTTATACTCGACCAGGGGCCTTTGTTGTACTTGATTAGAAAACTTTGGTATACTCGACCAGGGGACTTTGTTATACTCCACCAGGGACTTTGATATACTCGATCAGGGGATATGTTATACTCCATCAGGGGACTTTGTTATACTCGGTTCAGGGGTCTTTGTTATACTCGTCCAGTGGGCTTTGTTATACTAGGATCAGGGGACTTTGTTATACTCGATCAAAGGACTTTGTCTTACTCAATGAGGGCCCTTTGTTATACTCGACCAGGTGACTTTGTTATAATCGATCAGCGGACTTTGTTATGCTCGATCTGGGGACTTTGTTATACTGCGCCAGGAGACGTTGTTATACTCGATGAGGGGATATGTTATACTCGATCAGGGTATGTGTTATATTGGACCAGGGGACTTTGTTTTACTCGATCAGGGACTTTATTATACTCGATGAGGGGACTTTGTTATATTCGTACAGGGGGCTTTGTTATACTCGATGAGGAGCCTTTGTTATACTCGATATGGGGACTTTGTTATACTCGACCAGGGGACTTTTTTATACTTGACCAATGGACTTTGTTATACTCAATGAGGGGCCTTTGTTATACTCGATCAGGGGACTTTCTTTTACTTGACCAGGGGACTTTGTTATACACGATCAGGGGACTTTTTTTAACTCGATCAGGGGACTTTGTTATACTCAACAAGAGGACTATGTTATACTCGATCAGGGGACTTTGTTATACTCAATCAGGGACTTTGTTATACTCGATGAGGGGCCTTTGTTATTCTCGATGAGGGGGCTTTGTTATACTCGACCAGGGGTTTTTGTTATACTCGACCAGGGGACTTTGTTATACTCGATCACGGGACTTTGTTATACTCGACAAGAGGACTTTTTTATACTCGGTCAGGGGATATGTTATACTTGATCAGGGGACTTTGTTTTACTCGACCAGGGGACTTTGTTATAATCGCCCAGGGGCCTTTGTTATACGTGATTAGAAAACTTTGTTATACTCGACCAGGGGACTTTGTTATACTCGATCAAGGGACTTCTGTTATACTCGATGAGGGGACTTTGTTATACTCGACCAGGGGCCTTTGTTATACAGGATCACCGGACTTTGTTATACTCGAACAAGGGACTTTGTTATACTCGATTAGGGGCCTTTGATATACTAGATCAGGGGACTTTGTTATACTCGATGAGGGGCCTTTTTTAGACTCGATCAGGGGCCTTTGTTATACTCGATCAGGGTACTTTGTTATACTCGATTAGGGGACTTTCTTATACTCGAGCAGGGGGCTGTGTTATACTCGATCAGGGGACTTTGTTATACTCGATGAGGAGGCTTTGTTATACTCGATCAGGGGACTTTGCTATACTCGGTTCAGGGGTCTTTGTTATACTCGTCCAGTGGGCTTTGTTATACTAGGATTAGGGGACTTTGTTATACTCGATCAAAGGACTTTGTCTTACTCAATGAGTGCCCTTTGTTATACTCGACCAGGGGACTTATTTATACTTGATCAATGGACTTTGTTATAATCCATGAGGGCCCCTCATTGAGGGGCCTTTGTTATACTGCGCCAGGAGACGTTGTTATACTCGATGAGGGGATATGTTATACTCGATCAGGGTCTTTGTTATATTGGACCAGGGGACTTTGTTAAACTCGATCAGGGACTTTATTATACTCGATGAGGGGACTTTGTTATATTCGTCCAGGGGGCTTTGTTATACTCGATGAGGAGCCTTTGTTATACTCGATATGGGGACTTTGTTATACTCGACCAGGGGACTTTTTTATACTTGACCAATGGACTTTGTTATACTCAATGAGGGGCCTTTGTTATACTCGATCAGGGGACTTTCTTATACTTGACCAGGGGACTTTGTTATACACGATCAGGGGACTTTTTTATACTCGATCAGGAGACTATGTTATACTCGATGAGGGCCTTTGTTATACTCGATGAGGGGGCTTTGTTATACTCGACCAGGGGACTTTGTTATACTCGACCAGGGGACTTTGTTATACTCGATCAGGGGACTTTGTTATACTCGACAAGAGGACTTTGTTATACTCGGTCAGGGGATATGTTATACTCGATCAGGGGACTTTGTTATACTCGACCAGGGGACTTTGTTATAATCGCCCAGGGGCCTTTGTTATACGCAATTAGAAAACTTTGTTATATTCTACCAGGGGAATTTGGTATACTCGATCAAGGGACTTCTGTTATACTCGATGAGGGGACTTTGTTATACTCGACCAGGGGCCTTTGTTATACAGGATCACCGGACTTTGTTATACTCGAACAGGGGACTTTGTTATACTCGAGCAGGAGACTTTGTTATACTCGATTAGGCGGCTTTGTTATACTCTATGAGGGAACTTTGTTAAATCGATGAGGGCCTTTGTTATAGTCGATTAGGGGCCTTTGTTATACTAGATCAGGGTACTTTGTTATACTCGATGAGGGGCCTTTGTTAGACTCGATGAGGGGCCTTTGTTATACTCGATCAGGGGACTTTGTTATACTCGATCAGGGGACTTTCTTATACTCGAGCAGGGGACTTTGCTATACTCGACCAGGGGACTTTCTTATACTCGATCAGGGGACTTTCTTATACTCGATGAGGGGCCTTTTTTAGACTAGATCAGGGGCCTTTGTTATACTCGATCAGGGGACTTTGTTATACTCGATGAGGAGGCTTTGTTATACTCGATCAGGGGACTTTGCTATACTCGACCAGTAGACTTTGTTATACTCGATCAGGGGACTTTGTTATACTCGATCAGGGGACTTTGTTATACTCGATGAGGAGGCTTTGTTATACTCGATAAGGGGCCTTTGTTATACTCGATCTGGGGACTTTGTTATACTCGAGCAGGGGACTTTGTTATACTCCATCAGGGGACTTTTTTATACTCAACCAGAGGACTTTGTTATACTCGACTAGGGGACTTTTTTATACTCGTCCAATGGGGTTTGTTATACTAGGATCAGGGGACTTTGTTATACTCGATCAGGGGTCTTTGTTATACTCGATTAGAAAACTTTGTTATACTCGACCAGGGGACTTTGTTATACTCCACCAGGGATTTTGTTATACTCGATCAGGGGATATGTTATATTCGATCAGGGGACTTTGTTATGCTCGGTTCAGGGGGCCTTGTTATACAAGGCTCAGGGGACATTGTTATTCTCGACCAGGGGACTTTGTTATACTCGACCAGCGGCCTTTGTTATACTCGGTCAGGAGACTTTGTTATGCTCGATCTGGGGACTTTGTTATACTGGGTCAGGAAACGTTGTTATACTCGATCAGGGGACTTTGTTAATCTCGACCAGGGGACTTTGTTATACTCGACCAGAGGCCTTTGTTATACTCGGTCTGGGGACTTTGTTATAATCGATCAGGGGACTTTGTTATGCTCGATCTGAGGACTTTGTTATACTGGGCCTGGAGACTTTGTTATACTCGATCAGGGGATATGATATACTCGATCAGGGGACTTTGTTATACTGGACCAGGGGACTTTGTTATACCTGATCAGGGGACTTTGTTATACTCGATCCGGGGACTTTGTTATACTCGATATGGGGGCTTTGTTATACGGGGCCAGGGGACTTTTTTATACTCGATCAGGGGACTTTGTATTACACGACCAGGGGACTTTTGTTATACTCGATCAGGGGCCTTTGTTATACTCGATCACCGGACTTTGTTATACTCGATAAGGGGTCTTTGTAATACTCGATAAGGGGAATTTGTTATACTCGATAAGGGGACTTTGTTAGACTCAAACAGGGGACTTTGATATACTCGGCCAGGGGTCTTTGTTATACTCGATTAGGCGGCTTAGTTATACTCGTTCAGGTGACTTTGTTATACTCGATGAGAGGCCTTTCTTATACTCGATCAAGGGCCTTTGTTATACTACATAAGGGGACTTTGTTATACTCGGTTCAGGGGTCTTTGTTATACCCGTCCAGTGGGCTTTGTTATACTAGGATCAGGGGACTTTGTTATACTCGATGAAGGGACTTTGCCTTACTCGATGAGGGCCCTTTGTTATACTCGACCAGGGGACTTTGTTATAATCGATCATGGGACTTTATTATGTTCGATATGGGGACTTTGTTATACTCGATCAAGGACTTTGTTATACTCGACAAGGGGACTTTTTTATACTTGTCCAGGGGGCTTTGTTATACTCGATCAGGGGACTTTGTTATACTCGATCAGGGGACTTTGTTATGCTTGTCCAGGGGGCTTTGTTATACTCGATCAGGGGACTTTGTTATACTCGATCAAGGACTTTGTTATACTCGACAAAGGGACTTTTTTATACTTGACCAATGGAATTTGTTATACTCGATGAGGGGCCTTTGTTATACTCGATCTGGGGACTTTGTTATACTCGACCAGGGGACTGTTTTATACTTGACCAATGGACTTTGTTATACTCGACCAGGGGACTTTGTTATAATCGATCAGGGGACTTTGTTATGCTCGATCTGGGGACTTTGTTATACTGCGCCAGGAGACGTTGTTATACTCGATGAGGGGATATGTTATACTCGATCAGGGTCTTTGTTATATTGGACCAGGGGACTTTGTTATACTCGATCAGGGCCTTTGTTATACTCGATTAGGGGACTTTGTTATACTCGTCCAGGGGGCTTTGTTATACTCGATCAGGGGACTTTGTTATACTCGACCAGGGGCCTTTGTTATACTCGATCACCGGATTTTGTTAGACTCGAACAGGGGACTTTGTTTTACTCGACTAGGGTACTTTGTTATCCTCGATTAGGCGGCTTTGTTATACTCGATCAGGGAACTTTGTTATACTCGATGAGGGGCCTTTGTTATACTCGTTCAGGGGCCTTTGTTATACTAGATCAAGGGACTTTGTTATACTCGATGAGGGGCCTTTTTTGGACTCGATCAGGGGCCTTTGTTATACTCGATCAGAGGACTTTGTTATACTCGATCAGGGGACTTTCTTATACTCGAGCAGGGGGCAGTGTTATACTCGATCAGGGGACTTTGTTATACTCGATGTGGAGGCTTTTTTATACTCGATGAGTGGACTTTGCTATACTCGACCAGGGGACTTTGTTATACTCGATTAGGGGACTTTGTTATACTCGACCAGGGGACCTTTTTATACTTGACCAATGGACTTTGTTATACTCGATGAGGGGCCTTTGTTATACTCGATCTGTGGACTTTGTTATACTCGATCAGGGGACTTTGTTATACTCCATCAGGGGACTTTTTTATACTCGACCAGAGGACTTTGTTATACTCGATCAGGGTACTTTGTTATACTCGACCAGGGGACTTTTTTATACTTGACCAATGGACTTTGTTATACTCAATGAGGGGCCTTTGTTATACTCGACCAGGGGACTTTGTTATACTCGACCAGGGGACTTTGTTATATGCGATCAGAGGACTTTTTTATACTCGATTAGGGATTTTGTTATTCTCAACCAGAACACTTTGTTATACTCGATCAGGGGACTTTGTTATACTCAATCAGGGGACTTTGTTATACTCGACAAGGTGACTTTTTTATAATTAATAAGGGGACATTGTCATACTCGATCAGTGGACTTTCCTATATTTGACCAATGGACTTTGCTATACTCGATGAGGGGCTTTTAATATACTCGATCAGGGGACTTTGTTATACTCGATCAGGGGATATGTTATACTCGATCAGGGGACTTTGTTATACTCGGTTCAGGGGTCTTTGTTATACTCGTCCATTGGGCTTTGTTATACTAGGATCAGGGGGACTTTGTTATACTCGATCAGGGGACTTTGTCTTACTCGATGATGGCCCTTTGTTATACTCCACCAGGGGACTTTGTTATAATCGATCAGGGGACTTTGTTATGCTCCATCTGGGGACTTTGTTATACTGCGCCAGGAGACGTTGTTATCCTTGATGAGGGGATATGTTATACTCGATCAAGGGACTTTGTTATACTGGACCAGGAGACTTTGTTATACTCGATCAGGGGACTTTGTTATACTCGTCCAGGGGGCTTTGTTATGCTCGATCTAGGGACTTTCTTATAGTGGGTCAGGAAACGTTGTTATACTCGATCAGGGGATATGTTATACTCGATCAGGGGACTTTGTTATACTGGACCAGAGGACTTTGTTATACTCGTCCAGGGGGCTTTGTTATATTACGATCAGCGGACTTTGTTATTCTCGACAAGGGGACTTTGTTATACTCGACCAGAGGCCTTTGTTATACTCGGTCTGGGTGACTTTGTTATAATCGATCAGGGGACTTTGTTATGCTCGATCTGGGGAATTTGTTATACTGGGCCTGGATTCTTTGTTATACTCGATCAGGGGATATGTTATACTCGATCAGGGGACTTTTTTATACTTGACCAGAGGACTTTGTTTTACTCGATCAGAGGATATGTTATACTCGATCAGTGGACTTTGATATACTCGATTGGGGGCCTTTGTTATACTCGATGAGGGGGCTTTGTTATACTCGAACAGGGGACTTTGTTATACTCGATCAGGGAACTTTGTTATACTCAACCAGGGGACTTTTTTAAAATTAATCAGGGGACTTTGTCATACTCGATCAGGGGAATTTTGTTATACGCGATCAGGGGATATGTTATACTCGATCAGGGGACTTTGTTATACTCAACCAGAGGAATTTGTTATACTCGATCAGGGGACTTTGTTATACTCAATCATGGGACTTTGTTATACTCGATGAGGGGTTTTGGTTATCCTCGATCAGGGGATTTTGTTATATTCGACCAGGGGACTTTGTTATACTCGATCAGGAGACTTTGTTATACTCGACCAGGGGAATTTGTTATACTCGATCAGGGGACTTTGTTATACTCGTCTAGGGGGCTTTTTTATACACGATCAGGGGACTGTGTAATACTCGATCAGGGGACTTTGTCCTACTCGATCAGGGCCCTTTGCTATACTCGACCAGGGAACTTTGTTATAATCGATCAGGGGACTTTGTTATACTGGACCAGGGGACTTTTTTATACCCGATGAGGGGGCTTTGTTATACTCGATCAGGGGACTTTGGTTATACTCGATCAGGGGACTTTGTTATACTCGACCAGGGGCCTTTGTTATACTCGATCAGGGGACTTTTTTATACTCGATAAGAGGAATTTGTTATACTCGATCAGGGGACTTTGTATTTCTCGATCAGGGCCCTTTGCTATACTCAACCAGGGGACTTTGTTATAATCGATCAGGGGACTTTGCTATGCTCGATATCGGGACATTGTTATACTTGGCCAGGGGACTATTTTTACTCGATCAGGGGACTTTGTTATACTAGTATCAGGGAACTTTGTTATTCTCGACCAGGGGACTTTGTTATACTCGGTCAGGGACTTTGTTATAATCAATCAGGGGACTTTGTTATGCTCGATCTGGGGACTTTGTTATACTGGGCCAGGAGACTGTGTTATACTCGATCAGGGGATATGTTATACTCGATCAGGGGACTTTGTTATACTGGACCAGGGAACTTTGTTATACTCGATCAGGGGACTTTGTTATACTCGATCAGGGGACTTTGTTATACTCGTCCAGGGGGCTTTGTTGTACTCGATCAGGGGACTTTGTTATACTCGATCAGGGGACTTTCTTATACTCGAGCAGGAGGCTGTGTTATACTCGATCAGGGGACTTTGTAATGCTCAATGAGGAAGCTTTGTTATACTCGATATGGGGACTTTGTTATACCGGGCCAGGGGACTTTTTTATACTCGATCAGGGGCCTTTGTTTTACTCGATCACTGGACTTTGTTATACTCGATAAGGGGTCTTTGTAATACTCGATAAGGGGAATTTGCTATACTCGATAAGGGGACTTTGTTAGACTCGAACAGGGGACTTTGTTATACTCGACCAGGGGACTTTGTTATACACGATTAGGCGGCTTAGTTATACTCGATCAGGTGACTTTGTTATACTCGATGAGGGGCCTTTCTTATACTCGAACAGGGGACTTTGTTATACTCAACCAGAGGACTTTGTTATACTCGATCAGGGGACTTTGTTATACTCAATCATGGGACTTTGTTATACTCGATGAGGGGTTTTGGTTATCCTCGATCAGGGGATTTTGTTATACTCGACCAGGGGACTTTGTTATACTCGATCAGGAGACTTTGTTATACTCGACCAGGGGAATTTGTTATACTCGATCAGGGGACTTTGTTATACTCGTCTAGGGGGCTTTTTTATACACGATCAGGGGACTGTGTAATACTCGATCAGGGGACTTTGTCCTACTCGATCAGGGCCCTTTGCTATACTCGGACAGGGAACTTTGTTATAATCGATCAGGGGACTTTGTTATACTGGACCAGGGGACTTTTTTATACCCGATGAGGGGGCTTTGTTATACTCGATCAGGGGACTTTGGTTATACTCGATCAGGGGACTTTGTTATACTCGACCAGGGGCCTTTGTTATACTCGATCAGGGGACTTTTTTATACTCGATAAGAGGAATTTGTTATACTCGATCAGGGGACTTTGTATTTCTCGATCAGGGCCCTTTGCTATACTCAACCAGGGGACTTTGTTATAATCGATCAGGGGACTTTGCTATGCTCGATATCGGGACATTGTTATACTTGGCCAGGGGACTATTTTTACTCGATCAGGGGACTTTGTTATACTAGTATCAGGGAACTTTGTTATTCTCGACCAGGGGACTTTGTTATACTCGGTCAGGGACTTTGTTATAATCAATCAGGGGACTTTGTTATGCTCGATCTGGGGACTTTGTTATACTGGGCCAGGAGACTGTGTTATACTCGATCAGGGGATATGTTATACTCGATCAGGGAACTTTGTTATACTGGACCAGGGAACTTTGTTATACTCGATCAGGGGACTTTGTTATACTCGATCAGGGGACTTTGTTATACTCGTCCAGGGGGCTTTGTTGTACTCGATCAGGGGACTTTGTTATACTCGATCAGGGGACTTTCTTATACTCGAGCAGGAGGCTGTGTTATACTCGATCAGGGGACTTTGTAATGCTCAATGAGGAAGCTTTGTTATACTCGATATGGGGACTTTGTTATACCGGGCCAGGGGACTTTTTTATACTCGATCATGGGACTTTGTTATACACGATCAGGGAACTTTTGTTATACTCGATCAGGGGCCTTTGTTTTACTCGATCACTGGACTTTGTTATACTCGATAAGGGGTCTTTGTAATACTCGATAAGGGGAATTTGCTATACTCGATAAGGGGACTTTGTAAGACTCGAACAGGGGACTTTGTTATACTCGACCAGGGGACTTTGTTATACTCGATTAGGCGGCTTAGTTATACTCGATCAGGTGACTTTGTTATACTCGATGAGGGGCCTTTCTTATACTCGAACAGGGGACTTTGTTATACTCGATCACCGGACTTTGTTATACTCGATAAGGGGTCTTTGTAATACTCGATAAGGGGAATTTGCTATACTCGATAAGGGGACTCTGTTAGACTCGAACAGGGGACTTTGTTATACTCGATCACCGGACTTTGTTATACTCGATAAGGGGTCTTTGTAATACTCGATAAGGGGAATTTGCTATACTCGATAAGGGGACTTTGTTAGTCTCGAACAGGGGCCTTTGTTATACTAGATAAGGCGACTTTGTTATACTCGGTTCAGGGGTCTTTGTTATACTCGTCCAGTGGGCTTTGTTATACTTGGATCAGGGGACTTTGTTATACTCGATCAAGGGACTTTGTCTTACTCGATGAAGGCCCTTTGTTATACTCGACCAGGGGACATTGTTATAATCGATCAGGGGACATTGTTTTGTTCGATCTGGGGACTTTGTTATACTGCGCCAGGAGACGTTGTTATACTCGATGAGGGGATATGTTATACTCGATCACGGTCTTTGTTATATTGGACCAGGGGACTTTGTTATACTCGATCAGGGGACTTTGTTATACTCGTCCACGGAGCTTTGTTATACTCGATCAGGGGACTTTGTTATACTCGATCAAGGACTTTGTTATACTCGACAAGGGGACTTTTTTATGCTTGACCAATGAACTTTGTTATACTCGATGAGGGGCCTTTGTTATACTCGATCTGGGGACTTTGTTATACTCGATCAGGGGACTTTTTTATACTTGACCAATGGACTTTGTTATACTTGACCAGGGGACTTTGTTATAATTGATCAGGGGAGTTTGTTTTGTTCGATCTGGGGACTTTGTTATACTGTGCCAGGAGACGTTGTTATACTCGAAGAGGGGATATGATACACTCGTCCAGGGTCTTTGTTATATTGGTCCAGGGAACTTTGTTATACTCGATCAGGGGACTTTGTTATACTCGTCCATGGGGCTTTGTTATGCTCGATCTAGGGACTTTGTTATACTGGGTCAGGAAACGTTGTTATACTCGATCAGGGGACTTTGTTATACAGGACCAGGGGACTTTGTTATACTCGTCCAGGGGGCTTTGTTATATTAGGATCAGGGGACTTTGTTATTATCGACCAGGGGACTTTGTTATACTCGACCAGAGGCCTTTCTTATACTCGGTCGGGTGAGTTTGTTATAATCGATAAGGGGACTTTGTTATGCTCGATCTGGGGACTTTCTTATACTGGGCCAGGAGACTTTGTTATACTCGATCAAGGGATATGTTATACTCGATCAGGGGACTTTTTTATACTTGACCAGAGGACTTTGTTATACTCGATCAGGGGATATGTTATACTCGATCAGTGGACTTTGTTATACTCGATTAGGGGCATTTGTTATACTCGATGAGGGGGCTTTTTTATACTCGACCAGGGGACTTTGTTATACTCGATCAGGGAACTTTGTTATACTCAACCAGGGGACTTTTTTTAAATTAATCATGGGACTTTTTCATACTCGATCAGGGGAATTTTGTTATACTCGATCAGGGGATATGTTATACTCGATCAGGGGACCTTGTTATACTCAACAAGAGGACTTTGTTATACTCGATAAGGGGACTTTGTTATACTCAATCAGGGGACTTTGTTATGCTCGAACCAGGGGAATTTTGTTATACGCGATCAGGGGAAATGTTATACTCGATCAGGGGACTTTGTCATACTCGAACCAGGGGAATTTTGTTATACGCGATCAGGGGATATGTTATACTCGATCAGGGGACTTTGTTATACTCAACCAGAGGACTTTGTTATACTCGATCAGGGGATTTTGTTATACTCAATCATGGGACTTTGTTATACTCGATGAGGGGTTTTGGTTATCCTCGATCAGGGGACTTTGTTATACTCGACCAGGGGACTTTGTTATACTCGATCAGGGGACTTTGTTATACTCGACCAGAGGGCTTTTTTATACTCGATCAGGGGATATGTTATACTCGATGAGGGGATTTTCTATACTTGATTAGGGGACTTTGTTATACTCGATCAGGGGAATTTTGTTATACTCGATTAGAGGACTTTGTTATACTCGACCAGGGCCTTTGTTATACTCGATAAGAAAACTTTGTTTTACTCGACCAAGGGACTTTGTTATACTCGATCAAGGGACTTTTGTTATACTCGATCAGGGGACTTAGTTATACTCGTCCAGGGTCCTTTGTTATACTCGATCAGGGGACTTTGTTATACTGGACCAGGGGACTTTTTTATACCCGATCAGGGGACTTTGTTATACTCGATCAGGGGACTTCTGTTATCCTCGATCAGGGGACTTTGTTATACTCGACCAGTGGCCTTTGTTATACTCGATCAGGGGACTTTGTTATACTCGATAAGGGGACTTTGTTACTCGATAAGAGGAATTTGTTATACTCGATCAGGGGACTTTGTCTTACTCGATCAGAGCCCTTTGCTATACTCGACCAGGGGACTTTGATATAATCGATCAGGGGACTTTGTTATACTCGATATGGGGACTTTGTTATACTGGGCCAGGGGACTTTTTTATACTCGATCAGGGGACTTTGTTATACTCGATCAGGGGACTTTTGTTATACTCGATCTGGGGACTTTTTTATACTCGACCAGGGGCCTTTGTTATACTCGATCACCGGACTTTGTTATACTCGATAAGGAGTCTTTGTAATACTCGATAAGGGGAATTTGTTATACTCGATAAGGGGACTTTGTTATAATCGATCAGGTGACTTTGTTATACTCTATGAGGGGCCTTTCTAATACTCGATCAGGGGCCTTTGTTATCCTAGATCAGGGGACTTTGTTATACTTGGTTCAGGGTTCTTTGTTATACTCGTCCAGTGGGCTTTGTTATACTAGGATCAGGGGACTTTGTTATACTCGATCAGGGGACTTTGTTATACTAGGATCAGGGGACTTTGTTATACTCGATCAGGGGACTTTGTCTTACTCGATAAGAGGAATTTGTTATACTCGATCAGGGGACTTTGTCTTACTCGATCAGGGCCCTTTGCTATACTCAACCAGGGGACTTTGTTATAATCGATCAGGGGACTTTGCTATGCTTGATATGGGGACTTTGTTATACTTGGCCAGGGGACTTTTTTTACTCGATCAGGGGACTTTGTTATACTAGTATCAGGGAACTTTGTTATTCTCGACCAGGGGACTTTGTTATACTCGGTCAGGGACTTTGTTATAATCAATCAGGGGACTTTGTTATGCTCGATCTGGGGACTTTGTTATACTGGGCCAGGAGACTGTGTTATACTCGATCAGGGGATATATTATACTCGATCAGGGGACTTTGTTATACTGGACCAGGGAACTTTGTTATACTCGATCAGGGGACTTTGTTATACTCGATCAGGGGACTTTGTTATACTCGTCCAGGGGGCTTTGTTGTACTCGATCAGGGGACTTTGTTATACTCGATCAGGGGACTTGTCTTACTCGATCAGGGCCCTTTGCTATACTCGATCACCGGACTTTGTTATACTCGATAAGGGGTCTTTGTTATACTCGATATGGGGACTTTGTTATACCGGGCCAGGGGACTTTTTTATACTCGATCAGGGGACTTTGTTATACACGAACAGGGAACTTTTGTTATACTCGATCAGGGGCCTTTGTTATACTCGATCACCGGACTTTGTTATACTCGATAATGGGTCTTTGTAATACTCGATAAGGGGAATTTGCTATACTCGATAAGGGGACTTTGTTAGACTCGAACAGGTGACTTTGTTATACTCGACCAAGGGACTTTGTTATACTCGATTAGGCGGCTTAGTTATACTCGATCAGGTGACTTTGTTATACTCGATGAGGGGCCTTTCTTATACTCGATCAGGGGCCTTTGTTATTCTAGATAAGGGGACTTTGTTATACTCGGTTCAGGGGTCTTTGTTATACTCGTCCAGTGGGCTTTGTAATACTAGGATCAGGGGACTTTGTTATACTCGATCAAGGGACTTTGTCTTACTCGATGAGGGCCCTTTGTTATACTCGACCAGGGGACATTGTTATAATTGATCAGGGGACTTTGTTTTGTTCGATCTGGGGACTTTGTTATACTGCGCCAGGAGACGTTGTTATATTCGATGAGGGGATATGTTATACTCGATCAGGGTCTTTGTTAGATTGGACCAGGGGACTTTGTTATACTCGATCAGGGGACTTTGTTATACTCGTCCACTGGGCTTTGTTATACTCGATCAGGGGACTTTGTTATACTCGATCAAGGACTTTGTTATACTCGACAAGGGGACTTTTTTATACTTGACCAATGGACTTTGTTATACTCGATGAGGGGCCTTTGTTATACTCGATCTGGGGACTTTGTTATACTCGATCAGGGGACTTTTTTATACTTGACCAATGGACTTTGTTATACTCGACCAGGGGACTTTGTTATAATCGATCAGGGGACTTTGTTTTGTTCGATCTGGGGACTTTGTTATACTGCGCCAGGAGACGTTGTTATACTCGATGAGGGGATATGATATACTCGACCAGGGTCTTTGTTATATTGGTCCAGGAAACTTTGTTATACTCGATCAGGGACTTTGTTATACTCGATCAGGGGACTTTGTTATACTCGTCCAGGGGGCTTTGTTATGCTCGATCTAGGGACTTTGTTATACTGGTTCAGGAAACGTTGTTATACTCGATCAGGGGACTTTGTTATACTGGACCAGGGGACTTTGTTATACTCGTCCATGGGGCTTTTTTATATTAGGATCAGGGGACTTTGTTATTATCGACCAGGGGACTTTGTTATACTCGACCAGAGGCCTTTCTTATACTCGGTCGGGTGACTTTGTTATAATCGATCAGGGGACTTTGTTATGCTCGATTGGGGATTTTGTTATACTGGGCCTGGAGACTTTGTTATACTCGATCAGGGGATATGTTATACTCGATCAGGGGACTTTTTTATACTTGACCAGAGGACTTTGTTATACTCGATCAGGGGATATGTTATACTCGATCAGTGGACTTTGTTATACTCGATTAGGGGCCTTTGTTATACTCGATGAGGGGGCTTTGTTATACTCGACCAGGGGACTTTGTTATACTCGATCAGGGAACTTTGTTATACTCAACCAGGGGACTTTTTTAAAATTAATCATGGGACTTTGTCATACTCGATCAGGGGAATTTTGTTATACTCGATAAGGGGACTTTGTTATACTCAATCAGGGGACTTTGTTATGCTTGATTAGGGGCCTTTGTTATACTCGATGAGGGGGCTTTGTTATACTCGACTAGGGGACTTTGTTATACTCGATCAGGGGACTTTGTTATACTCGACCAGAGGACTTTTTTATACTCGATCAGGGGATATGTTAAACTCGATGAGGAGATTTTCTATACTTGATTAGGGGACTTTGTTATACGCGATCAGGGGAATTTTGTTATACTCGATGAGAGGACTTTGTTATACTCGACCAGGGGCCTTTGTTATACTCGATAAGAAAACTTTGTTATACTCGACCAAGGGACTTTTGTTATACTCGATCAGGGAATTAGCTATACTCGTCCAGGGTCCTTTGTTATACTCGATCAGGGACTTTGTTATACTCAACCAGAGGACTTTGTTATACTCGATCAGGGGACTTTGTTATACTCAATCATGGGACTTTGATATACTCGATGAGGGGTTTTGGTTATCCTCGATCAGGGGACTTTGTTATACTCGACCAGGAGACTTTGTTATACTCGATCAGGGGACTTTGTTATACTCGACCAGAGGACTTTTTTATAATCGATCAGGGGATATGTTATACTCGATGAGGGGATTTTCTATACTTGATTAGGGGACTTTGTTATACTCGATCAGGGGAATTTTGTTATACTCGATCAGAGGACTTTGTTATGCTCGATCAAGGGACTTTTGTTATACTCGATTAGGGGACTTTGTTATACTCGTCCAGGGTCCTTTGTTATACTCGATCAGGGGACTTTGTTATACTGGACCAGGGGCTTTTTTATACCCGATCAGGGAGACTTTGTTATCCTCGATCAGGGGACTTTGTTATAATCGACCAGGGGCCTTTGTTATACTCGATCAGGGGACTTTGTTATACTCGATAAGGGGACTTTGTTATACTCGATAAGAGGAATTTGTTATACTCGATCAGGGGACTTTGTCTTACTCGATCAGAGCCCTTTGCTATACTCGACCAGGGGACTTTGATATAATCGATCAGGGGACTTTGTTATACTCGATATGGGGATTTTGTTATACTGGGCCAGGGGACTTTTTTATACTCGATCAGGGGACTTTGTTATACTCGATCAGGGGACTTTTGTTGTACTCGATCTGGGGACTTTTTTATACTCGACCAGGGGCCTTTGTTATACTCGATCACCGGACTTTGTTATACTCGATAAGGAGTCTTTGTAATACTCGATAAGGAGAATTTGTTATAATCGACCAGGGGACTTTGTTATAATCGATTAAGGGGACTTTGTTATACTCGATCCGGGACTTTGTTATACTCGATCAGGGGACTTTGTTATACTCGTCCAGGGGGCTTTGTTATACTCGATCAGGGGACTTTGTTATACTCGACCAGGGGCCTTTGTTATACTCGATCACCGGATTTTGTTAGACTCAAACAGGGGACTAAGTTATACTCGCCCAGGGGACTTTGTTATACTCGATTAGGCGGCTTTGTTATACTCGATCAGGGAACTTTGTTATACTCAACCAGGGGACTTTTTTAAAATTAATCATGGGACTTTGTCATACTCGATCAGGGGAATTTTGTTATACTCGATCAGGGGATATGTTATACTCGATCAGGGGACTTTGTTATACTCAACAAGAGGACTTTGTTATACTCGATCAGGGAACTTTGTTATACTCAACCAGGGGACTTTGTTATACTCGATGAGGGGTTTTGGTTATCCTCGATCAGTGGACTTTGTTATACTCGACCAGGGGACGTTGTTATACTCGATCAGGGGACTTTGTTATACTCGACCAGAGGACTTTTTTATACACGATCAGGGGATATGTTATACTCGATGAGGGGATTTTCTATACTTGATTAGGGGACTTTGTTATACTCGATCAGGGGAATTTTTTTTATACCGGATCAGAGGACTTTGATATACTCGACCAGGGGCCTTTGTTATACTCGATAAGAAAACTTTGTTATACTCGACCAAGGGACTTTGTTATATTCGATCAAGGGACTTTTGTTATACTCGATCATGGGACTTTGTTATACTCGTCCAGGGTCCTTTGTTATACTCGATCAGGGGACTTTGTTATACTGGACCAGGGGACTTTTTTATACCCGATCAGGGGACTTTGTTATACTCGATCAGGGGACTTTTGTTATCCTCGATCAGGGGACTTTGTTATACTCGACCAGGGGCCTTTGTTATACTCGATCAGGGGACTTTGTTATACTCGATAAGGGGACTTTGTTATACTCGATAAGAGGAAATTGTTATACTCGATCAGGGGACTTTGTCTTACTCGATCAGAGCCCTTTGCTATACTCGACCAGGGGACTTTGATATAATCGATCAGGGGACTTTGTTATACTCGATATGGGGACTTTGTTATATTGGGCCAGGGGACTTTTTTATACTCGATCAGGGGACTTTGTTATTCTCGATCAGGGGACTTTTGTTGTACTCGATCTGGGGACTTTTTTATACTCGACCAGGGGCCTTTGTTATACTCGATCACCGGACTTTGTTATACTCGATAAGGAGTCTTTCTAATACCCGATCAGGGGCCTTTGTTATCCTAGATCAGGGGACTTTGTTATACTCGGTTCAGGGTTCTTTGTTATACTCGTCCAGTGGGCTTTGTTATACTAGGATCAGGGAATTTTGTAATACTCGATCAAGGGACTTTGTCTTACTCGATGAGGGCCCTTTGTTATACTCGACCAGGGGACTTTGTTATAATCGATCAGGGGACTTTGTTATGCTCGATCTGCGGACTTTGTTATACTCCGCCAGGAGACGTTGTTATACCCGATGAGGGGATATGTTATACTCGATCAGGGTCTTTGTTATATTGGACCAGGGGACTTTATTATACTTGATCAGGGACTTTGTTATACTCGATCAGGGGACTTTGTTATACTCGACCAGGGGACTTTGTTATAATCGATCAGGGGACTTTGTTATACTCGACCAGAGGACTTTTTTATACTCGATCAGGGGATATGTTATACTCGATGAGGGGATTTTCTATACTTGATTAGGGGACTTTGTTATACTCGATCAGGGGAATTTTGTTATACCGACAAGAAAATCCTGTTATACTCGACCAAGGGACTTTTGTTATACTCGATCAAGCGTGGACTTTGTTATACTTCCGATCAGGGGACTTTGTTATACTCGTCCAGGGTCCTTTGTTATACTCGATCAGGGGACTTTGTTATACTGGACCAGGGGACTTTTTTATACCCGATCAGGGGACTTTGTTATACTCGATCAGGGGACTTTTGTTATCCTCGATCAGGGGACTTTGTTATAGTCGACTAGGGGCCTTTGTTATACTCGATCAGGGGACTTTGTTATACTCGATAAGGGGACTTTGTTATACTCGATAAGAGGAAATTGTTATACTCGATCAGGGGACTTTGTCTTACTCGATCAGAGTCCTTTGCTATACTCGACCAGGGGACTTTGATATAATCGATCAGGGGACTTTGTTATACTCGATATGGGGACTTTGTTATACTGGGCCAGGGGACTTTTTTATACTCGATCAGGAGACTTTGTTATACTCGATCAGGGGACTTTTGTTGTACTCGATCTGGGGACTTTTTTATACTCGACCAGGGGCCTTTGTTATACTCGATCACCGGACTTTGTTATACTCGATAAGGATTCTTTCTAATACTCGATCAGGGGCCTTTGTTATCCTAGATCAGGGGACTTTGTTATACTCGGTTCAGGGTTCTTTGTTATACTCGTCCAGTGGGCTTTGTTATACTAGGATCAGGGGACTTTGTTATACTCGATCAATGGACTTTGTCTTACTCGATGAGGGCCCTTTGTTATACTCGACCAGGGGACTTTGTTATAATTGATCAGGGGACTTTGTTATGCTCGATCTGGGGACTTTGTTATACTGCGCCAGGAGACGTTGCTATACTCGATGAGGGGATATGTTATACTCGATCAGGGTCTTTGTTATATTGGACCAGGGGACTTTATTATTCTTGATCAGGGACTTTGTTATACTCGATCAGGGGACTTTGTTATACTCGACCAGGGGACTTTGTTATACTCGATCAGGTGACTTTGTTATACTCGACCAGAGGACTTTTTTATACTCGATCAGGGGATATGTTATACTCGATGAGGGGATTTTCTATACTTGGTTAGGCGACTTTGTTATACTCGATCAGGGGAATTTTGTTAAACTCGATCAGAGGACTTTGTTATACTCGACCAGGGGCCTTTGTTATACTCGATAAGAAAACTTTGTTATACTTGACCAAGGGACTTTGTTATACTCGGTCAAGGGACTTTTGTTATACTCGATCAGGGGTCTTTGTTATACTGGACCAGTGGACTTTTTTATACCCGATCAGGGGACTTTGTTATACTCGATCAGGGGACTTTTGTTATCCTCGATCAGGGGACTTTGTTATACTCGACCAGGGGCCTTTGTTATACTCGATCAGGGGACTTTGTTATACTCGATAAGGGGACATTGTTATACTCGATAAGAGGAAATTGTTATACTCGATCAGGGGACTTTGTCTTACTCGATCAGAGCCCTTTGCTATACTCGACCAGGGGACTTTGTTATACTGGGCCAGGGGACTTTTTTATACTCGATCAGGGGACTTTTGTTGTACTCGATCTGGGGACTTTTTTATACTCGACCAGGGGCCTTTGTTATACTCGATCACCGGACTTTGTTATACTCGATAAGGAGTCTTTGTAATTCTCGATAAGAGGACTTTGTTATACTCGATCAGGTGACTTTGTTATACTCTATGAGGGGCCTTTCTAATACTCGATCAGGGGACTTTGTTATCCTAGATCAGGGGACTTTGTTATACTCGGTTCAGGGTTCTTTGTTATACTCGTCCAGTGGGCTTTGTTATACTAGGATCAAGGGAATTTGTAATACTCGATCAAGGGACTTTGTCTTACTCGATGAGGGCCCTTTGTTATACTCGACCAGGGGACTTTGTTATAATCGATCAGGGGACTTTGTTATGCTCGATCTGCGGACTTTGTTATACTGCGCCAGGAGACGTTGTTTTACTCGATGAGGGGATATGTTATACTCGATCAGGGTCTTTGTTATATTGGACGAGGGGACTTTGTTATACTCGATCAGGGACTTTCTTATACTCGACAAGGGGACTTTTTTATACTTGACCAATGGACTTTGTTATACTCGATGAGGGGACTTTGTTATACTCGACAAGGGGACTTTTTTATACTTGACCAATGGACTTTGCAATACTCGATGAGGGGCCTTTGTTATACTCGATCTGGGGACTTTGTTATACACGACCGGGGACTTTTTTATACTTGACCAATGGACTTTGTTATACTCGACCAGGGGACTTTGTTATAATCGATCAGGGGACTTTGTTATACTCGATCAGGGACTTTGTTATACTCGATCAGGGGACTATGTTATACTCGTCCAGGGGGATTTGTTATACTCAACCAGGGACCTTTGTTATACTCGATCACCGGATTTTGTTAGACTCAAACAGGGGACTAAGTTATA
>NW_024744967.1:0-13194 GCF_018991925.1 Homarus americanus
GAAAATAGATTATCATAGAAAACGGGAAATTTGTATCATAAAAATGGAAATATCGATTTCCGGGAAAGTTGTTAGATAACCAACTTCCCGAAAATACATTATCATAGAAACGAGAAATTTGTATCATAAAAAGGGAAATATCACTTCGAATATATCTACTTCCCGAAAAGTAGATAGATTTTCTAATTTTCGAAAGTAGATTATCGACTTTTTGGGAAAGTAGATTGTATTTTCGTAGAAATATTACCTCATTTTGGGAAGTAGATTATCATAGAAAACGGAAATTTGTATCATAAAAATGGGAAATATCTACTTTCCGGGAAAGTTTTAGATAACCAAATTTGCCGAAAATAGATTATCATAGAAAACGGAAATTTGTATCATAAAAAATGGGAAATATCTACTTTCCGCGAAAGTTTTAGATAACCAACTTTCCCGAAAATAGATTATCATAGAAAACGGAAATTTGTATCATAAAAATGGGAATATCGACTTTCCGGGAAAGTTGGTTAGATAACCAACTTTCCCGAAAATAGATTATCATAGAAAACGAGAAATTTGTATCATAAAAATGGGAAATATCTACTTTCCGGGAAAGTTATCTTTCTTCCCCGAAAAGTAGATAGATTTTCTAATTTTCGGAAAGTAGATTATCGACTTTTGGGAAAGTAGATTTTCGTATTTTCGTGGAAATATTACCTAATTTTGGGAAGTAGATTATCATAGAAAACGGGAAATTTGTATCATAAAAATGGGAAATATCTACTTTCCGGAAAGTTTTAGATAACCAACTTTCCCGAAAATAGATTATCATAGAAAACGGGAAATTTGTATCATAAAATGGAAATATCGACTCTTCCGAAAGTTGGTTAGATAACCAACTTTCGGAAAATAGATTATCATAGAAACGAGAAATTGTATCATAAAAATGGAAATATTAATTTCCGAAAGAGTTATTTACTTCCCCGAAAAGTAGATAGATTTTCTAATTTTCGAAAGTAGATTATCGACTTGGGGAAAGAGATTTTCGTATTTTCGTGAAATATTACCTAATTTTGGGAAGTAGATTATCATAGAAACGGGAAATTTGTATCATAAAAATGGGAAATATCTACTTTCCGAAAGTTGGTTAGATAACCAAATTTTACAAAAATAAATTATCATAGAAAACGGAAATTTGTATCATAAAAATGGGAAATATCTACTTCATGAAAGTTTTGAAATAACCAACTTTCCGAAAATAGATTATCATAGAAAACGGGAAATTTGTATCATAAAAAATGGAAATATCGACTTTCCGGGAAAGTTGGTTAGATAACCAACTTTCCCGGAAAATACATTATCATAGAAAACGAGAAATTTGTATCATAAAAATGGGAAATATCTACTTGCCGAAAGTTGATTATCTACTTCGCCGAAAAGTAGATAGATTTTCTAATTTTCGGGAAAGTAGATTACGACTTTGGGGAAAGCAGATTTTCGCATTTTCGGGGAAATATTACCTAATTTTGGGAAGTAGATTATCATAGAAAATGGGAAATTTGTATCATAAAAATGGGGAAATATCTACTTTCCGGAAAGTTATTATCTACTCCCGAAAAGTAGATAGATTTTCAATTTTCGGGAAAGTAGATTATCGACTTTTGGAAAGTAGATTTCGTATTTTCGGGGAAATATTACCTATTTTTGGGAAGTAGATTATCATAGAAACGGGAAATTTGTATCATAAAAATGGAAATATCTACTTTCCGGGAAAGTTGGTTAGATAACCAAATTTGCCGAAAATAGATTATCATAGAAAACGAGAAATTTGTATCATAAAAATGGGAAATATCTACTTTCCGGGAAAGTTGGTTATCTACTTCCCGAAAAGCAGATAGATTTTCTAATTTTCGGGAAAGTAGATTATCGACTTCTTGGAAAAGTAGATTTTCGTATATTCGGGGAAATATTACCTAATTTTGGGAAGTAGATTATCATAGAAACGGGACATTTGTATCATAAAAATGGAAATATCTACTTTCCGGAAAGTTGGTTAGATAACCAAATTTGCCGAAAATAGACTATCATAGAAAACGGAAATTTGTATCATAAAAATGGGAAATATCTACTTTCCGCGAAAGTTTTAGATAACCAACTTTCCGAAAATAGATTATCATAGAAAACGGGAAATTTGTATCATAAAATGGGAAATATCGACTTTCCCGAAAATAGATTTTCATAGAAACGAGAAATTTGTATCATAAAAATGGGAAATATCTACTTTCCGTGAAAGTTATTATCTACTTCCCGAAAAGTAGATAGATTTTCGAATTTTCGGGAAAGTAGATTATCGACTTTTTGGGAAAGTAGATTTTCGTATTTTCGTGAAATATTACCCAATTTTGGGAAGTAGATTATCATAGAAAACGGGAAATTTGTATCATAAAAATGGGAAATATCTACTTTCCGCGAAAGTTGGTTAGATAAACAACTTTCCCGAAAATAGATTATCATAGAAAACGGGAAATTTATATCATAAAAAATGGGAAATATCTACTTTCCGGGAAAGTTGGTTATCTACTTCCCCGAAAAGTAGATAGATTTTCTAATTTTCGGGAAAGTAGATTATGGACTTTTTGGGAAAGTAGATTTTCGTATTTTCGGGGAAATATTACCTAATTTTGGGAAGTAGATTATCATAGAAAACGGGAAATTTGTATCATAAAAAATGGGAAATATCTACTTTCCGGGAAAGTTGGTTAGATAACTAAATTTGCCGAAAATAGATTATCATAGAAAACGGGAAATTTGTATCATAAAAAATGGGAAATATCTGCTTTCCGCGAAAGTTTCTTAGATAACCAACTTTCCCGAAAATAGATTATCATAGAAAACGAGAAATTTGTATCATAAAAAATGGGAAATATCGACTTTCCGGGAAAGTTGGTTATCTACTTCCCCGAAAAGTAGATAGATTTTCTAATTTTCGGGAAAGTAGATTATTGACTTTTTGGGAAAGTAGATTTTCTCGTATTTCGAAATATTACTAATTTTGGGAAGTGAATTATCGCTAGAAAACCCAGGAAATTTCATATGTATAAAAATGGGGAAATATCTACTTTCCGGGAAAGTTGGTTAGATAACCAAATTTGCCGAAAATAGATTATCATAGAAAACGGGAAATTTGTATCATAAAAAATGGGAAATATCTACTTTCCGGGAAAGTTGGTTGGATAATAACCAACTTTCCCGAAAATAGATTATCATAGAAACGGGAAATTTGTATCATAAAAAATGGGAAATATCTACTTTCCCGAAAAGAGAATATCATAGAAAACGCGAAATTTGTATCATAAAAAATGGGAAATTTCTACTTTCCGGGAAAGTTGGTTATATACTTTCCCGAGAAGTAGATAGATTTTCTACTTTTCGGGAAAGTAGATAATCGACTTTTCGTAGAAGTAGATTTTCGAATTTTGGGGAAATATTACCTAATTTTGCGTAGATTATCATAGAAAACGGGAAATTTGTATCATAAAAATGGGAAATATCTACTTTCCGGGAAAGTTGGTTAGATAACCAACTTTCCCGGAAAATAGATTATCATAGAAAACGAGAAATTTGTATCATAAAATGGGAAATATCTACTTCCGGGAAAGTTGTTTTCCACTTCCCGAAAAGTAGATAGATTTTCTAATTTTCGAAAAGTAGATTATCGACTTTTTGGGAAAGTAGATTGATTTTCAGGAAATATACCTAATTTTGGGAAGTAGATTACATAAAACGGAAATTTGTATCATAAAAATGGGGAAATATCTACTTTCCGGGAAAGTTGTTAGATAACCAAATTTGCCGAAAATAGACTATCACAGAAAACGGGAAATTTGTATCATAAAAAATGGGAAATATCACTTCGCGAAAGTTTTAGATAACCAACTTCCCGAAAATAGATTATCATAGAAAACGGGAAATTTGTATCATAAAAATGGGAAATACGACTCTTCCTGAAAATAGATTATCATAGAAAACGAGAAATTTGTATCATAAAAATAAAATATCTACTTCCGTGAAAGTTGGTTATCTACTTCCGAAAAGTAGATAGATTTTCTAATTTTCGAAAGTAGATTATCGACTTGGGAAAGATTGCATTTTCGGGGAAATATTACCTAATTTGGGAAGTAGATTATCATAGAAAACGAAATTTGTATCATAAAAATGGAAATATCGACTTTCCGGAAAGTTAGTTAGATAACCAACTTTCCCGAAAAATAGATTATCATAGAAAACGAGAAATTTGTATCATAAAAATGGGAAATATCTACTTTCCGAAAGTTGGTTATCTACTTCCCGAAAAAGTAGATAGATTTTCTAATTTTCGGAAAGTAGATTATCGACTTTGGGGAAAATAGATTTTTATTGTGGAAATATTACCTAATTTTGGGAAGTAGATTATCATAGAAAACGGAAATTTGTATCATAAAAAATGGGAAATATCTACTTCCGGAAAGGGTTAGATAACCAAATTCTGCCGAAAATAGATTATCATAAAAACGGAAATTTGTATCATAAAAAATGGGAAATATCTACTTTCCGCGAAAGTTTTTAGATAACCAACTTTCCCGAAAATAGATTATCACAGAAAACGGGAAATTTGTATCATAAAAATGGGAAATATGATCTCAGAAAGTTGGTTAGATAACCAACTTTTCCGAAAATAGATTATCATAGAAAACGAGAAATTTGTATCAAAAATGGGGAAATATCTACTTTCCGAAAGTTGGTTATCTACTTCCCCGAAAAGTCGATAGATTTTTCAATTTTCGAAAGTAGATTATCGACTTTTGGGAAAGTAGATTTTCGTATTTTAAATATTACCTAATTTTGGGAAGTAGATTATCACAGAAACGAAATTGTATCATAAAAATGGGAAATATCTACTTTCCGGAAAGTTGAAGAAGTAAACCAAATTTGACGAAAATATATTATTATAGAAAACGGAAATTTGTATCATAAAAAATGGGAAATATCTACTTTCCGCGAAAGTTTAGATAACCAACTTCTTCCCGAAAATAGATTATCATAGAAACGGAAATTTGTATCATAAAAATGGAAATATCGACTCTCGGGAAAGTTGTTAGATAACCAACTTTCCTGAAAATAGATTATAATAGAAAACGAGAAATTTGTATCATAAAAATGGGAAATATCTACTTTCGGAAGATATTTACTCCCCAAGTAGATAGATTTTCTAATTTCGAAAGTATTATCGACTTTTGGGAAAGTAGATTGCATTTTCGGGAAATATTACCTAATTTTGGGAAGTAGATTATCACAGAAAACGGGAAATTTGTATCATAAAAATGGAATATTCATCGGGAAAGTTATTAGATAACCAAATTTGCCGAAAATAGACTATCATAGAAAACGGGAAATTTGTAACATAAAAATGGGAAATATCTACTTCCGAAAGTTTTAGATAACCAACAACTTCCCGAAAAATAGATTATCATAGAAAACGGAAATTTGTATCATAAAAAATGGGAAATATTCACTTTCTGAAAGCCTTTAGATAACCAACTTTCCGAAAATAGATTATCATAGAAACGAAATTTGTATCACAATAATGGGAAATATCGACTTTCCGGGAAAGTTGGTTAGATAACCAAATTTGCTGAAAATAGATTATCACAAAAACGGAAATTTGTAATCATAAAAAATGGGAAATATCGACTTCCGGGAAAGTTACTCCCCGAAAAGTAGATAGATTTCTAATTTTCGAAAGTAGATTATCGACTTTTGGGAAAGTAGATTTTCGTATTTTCGGGGAAATAGTACCTAATTTTGGAAGTAGATTATCATAGAAAACGGAAATTTGTATCATAAAAATGGGAAATATCTACTTCTCCCGAAAGTTGGTTAGATAAACCAAATTTGCCGGAAATAGATATCATAGAAAACGGAAATTTGTATCATAAAAATGGGAAATATCTACTATCCGCGAAAGTTTCTTAGATAACCAACTTTCCGAAAATAGATTATCATAGAAAACGGAAATTTGTATCATAAAAATGGGAAATATCGACTTTCCCGAAAATAGATTATCATAGAAAACGAGAAATTTGTATCATAAAAATGGAAATATCTACTTCCGTGAAAGTTAAGTTATTTACTTCCCGAAAAGTAGATAGATTTTCTAATTTTCGAAAGTAGATTATCGACTTTGGGAAAGTAGATTTTTCGTATTTTCGAAATATTACCTAATTTTGGGAAGTAGATTATCATAGAAAACAGGAAATTTGTATCATAAAAAATGGGAAATATCGACTTTCCGGAAAGTTGTTAGATAACCAACTTTCCGAAAATAGATTATCATAGAAAACGAGAAATTTGTATCATAAAAATGGGAAATATCTACTTTCCGAAAGATTATCTACTTCGAAAAGTAGATAGATTTTCTAATTTTAAAGTAGATTATCGACTTTTGGGAAAGTAGATTTTCGTATTTTCGGGAAATATTACCTAATTTTGAAGTAGATTATCACAGAAAACGGAAATTTGTATCATAAAATGGGAAATATCTACTTTCCGCGAAAGTTTTTAGATAACCAACTTTCCAAAAATAGATTATCATAGAAAATGGGAAATTTGTATCATAAAAATGGGAAAAAACGACTTCCGAAAGTTGGTTATCTACTTCCCGAAAAGTAGATAGATTTTCTAATTTTCGAAAGAGATTATCGACTTGGGAAAGTAGATTGTATTTTCAGAAATATTACCTAATTCTTGGGAAGTAGATTAATACAGAAAACGAAATTTGTATCATAAAAAATGGGAAATATCTACTTTCCGCAAAAGTTTTAAGATAACCAACTTTCCTGCGAAAATAGATTATCATAGAAAACGGAATTTGTATCATAAAAAATGGGAAATATCGACTTTCCCGAAAATAGATTATCATAGAAAACGAGAAATTTGTATCATAAAAATGGGAAATATCTATTTTCCGTGAAAAGGTTATCTACTCTCAGTAGATAGATTTTCTAATTTTCGGGAAAGAAGTCGACTTTTGGGAAAGTAGATTGTATATTCGGGGAAATATTCTAATTTTGGGAAGTAGATTATCATAGAAAACGGAAATTTGTATCATAAAAAAATGGGAAATATTAACTCCCGAAAAGTTTGTTAGATAACCAAATTTGCCGAAAATAGACTATCATAGAAAACGTGAAATTTGTATCATAAAAAATGGGAAATATCTACTTTCCGCGAAAGCTTTGATAACCAACTTTCCCGAAAATAGATTATCATAGAAACGGGAAATTTGTATCATAAAAAATGGGAAATATCGACTTTCCGGAAAGGTTAGATAACCAAATTTGCTGAAAATAGATTATCATAGAAAACGGGAAATTTGTATCATAAAAATGGAATATCGACTTTCCGAAAGTTGGTTAGATAAACCACTTTCCGAAAATAGATTATCATAGAAACGAGAAATTTGTATCATAAAATGGGAAATATCGACTTTCCGAAAGTTGTTATCTACTCTTGAAAAGTAGATAGATTTTCTTATTTTCGAAAGTAGATTATCGACTTTGGGAAAGTAGATTTTCGCATTTTCGTAAATATACCAATTTTGGGAAGTAGATTATCATAGAAAACGGGAAATTTGTATCAAAAAAATGGAAATATCTACCCCGGGAAAGTTGATTAGATAACCAAATTTGCCGAAAATAGATTATCATAGAAAACGGGAAATTTGTATCAAAAAATGGGAAATATCTACTTTCCGAGAAAGTTTTCTAGATAAATCAACTTTCCCGAAAATAGATTATCATAGAAAACGAAATTTGTATCATACAAAATGGGAAATATCGACTTTCCGGTAAAGTTGGTTAGATAAACCAACTTTCCCGAAAATAGATATCATAGAAAACAGAAATTGTATCATAAAAAATGAAATATCTACTTTCCGAAAATGAGTTATCTACTTCCAGTAGATAGAATTTCAATTTCGGGAAAGTAGATGATCGACTTTTGGGAAAGTAGATTTTCGTATTTTCAGAAATATTACCTAATTTTGGGAAGTAGATTATCATAGAAAACGGAAATTTGTATCATAAAAATGAAATATCTACCTCCGAAAGTTGTTATCTACTTCCCGAAAAGTAGGTAGATTTTCAATTTTCAAGTAGATTATCGACTTTTGGGAAAGAGATTTTTACCAGAAATATTACCTAATTTTGGAAGTAGATTATCACAGAAAACGAAAATTTGTATCATAAAAATGGGAAATATCTACTTTCCGGGAAAGTTGGTTAGATAACCAAATTTGCTGAAAATAGATTATCATAGAAACGAAATTTGTATCATACAAAAATGAAATATTCCTTTCCGCGAAAGTTTCTTTAGATAACCAACTTTCCCGAAAATAGATTATCACAGAAAACGGAAATTTATATCATAAAAAATGGAATATCGACTTTCCAAGTTGTTAGATAAACCAACTTTCCGAAAAAACATTATCATAGAAAACGAGAAATTTGTATCATAAAATGGGAAATATTCTCTTGAAAGTTGATTATCTACTCCCGATAGATAGATTTTCTAATTTTCAGTAGATTATCGACTTTTGGGAAAGTAGATTTTCGTATTTTCGGAAAATATTACCTAATTTTGGGAAGTAGATTATCAGGAAAACGAAAATTTGATACAAAAAAATGGAAATATGTACTTGTCGGGAAAGCTGAGTTAGATAACCAAATTTGCCGAAAATAGACTATCATAGAAAACAGAAATTTGTATACAAAAAATGGAAATATCTACTTTCCCGAAAGTTTCAGATAACTAACTTTCTCGAAAATAGATTATCATAGAAAACGGGAAATTTTATCATAAAAAATGGGAAATATCGATCTTCCGGGAAGTTAGTTAGATAAACCAACTTTCCCCGAAAATAGATTTCATAAAAAAACGAGAAATTTGTATCATAAAAATGGGAAATATCTACTTTCCGGAAAGTTATTTTCTTACTCCCGAAAAGTAGATAGATTTTCTAATTTTCGGAAAGTAGATTATCGACTTTGGGAAAGTAGATTTCGTATTTTTCGGGAAATATTACCTAATTTTGGGAAGTAGATTATCATAGAAAACAAAATTTGTATCATAAATGGGAAATATCTACTTTCCGGGAAAGTTGGTTAGATAACCAAATTTGCTGAAAATAGGAAACGGAAATTTGTATCATAAAATAAATATCTACTTTCCGCGAAAGTTTCTTAGATAACCAACTTTCCCGAAAATAGATTATAATAGAAAAGGAAATTTTTATCATAAAAAGGAAATATCGACTTTCCGGGAAATTGGCTAGATAACCAAATTTGCTGGAAAATAGATTATCATAGAAAAACGGAAATTTGTATCATAAAAAATGGAATATCGACTTTCCGGGAAAGTTGGTTAGATAACCAACTTTCCGAAAAATAGATTATCATAGAAAACGAATTTTGTATCATAAAAAATGGGAAATATCTACTTTCCGAAAAGTTATATTCACTTCCCCCGAAAAGTAGATAGATTTTCTAATTTTCAAAGTAGATTATCGACTTTTGGGGTAGATTTTCGTATTTTCGGGAAATATTACCCAATTTTGGGGAATTAGATTATCATAAAAAACAGGAAATTTGATCATAAAAATGGGAAATATCGACTTCCGAAAGTTGGTTAGATAAACCAAATTTGCTGAAAATAGATTATCAGAAAAACGAAATTTGTATCATAAAATAGAAATATCCACTTTCCGAAGTTATTTACTCCTCGAAAGTGATAGATTTTCTAATTTTTGAGAAAGTAGATTATCGACTTCTTGGAAAGTAGATTTCGTATCAGGAAATATTACCTAATTTGGGAAGTAGATTATCATAGAAAACGACATTTGTATCATAAAAATGGGAAATATCTACTTCGGGAAAGTTGTTAGATAACCAAATTTCCGAAAATAGACTATCATAGAAACGGGAAATTTGTATCATAAAAATGGGAAATATCTACTTTCCGCGAAAGTTTCTAGATAACCAACTTTCCGAAAATAGATTATCATAGAAAACGGAAATTTGTATCATAAAAATGGGAATATCGACTTTCCTGAAAACAGATTTTCATAGAAAACGAGAAATTTGTATCATAAAGAAATATCTACTTCCGTGAAAGTTGGTTATCTACTTCCCGAAAAGTAGATAGATTTTCTAATTCGGGAAAGTAGATTATCGACTTTTGGGTAGATTTCGTATTTTCGGAAATATTACCTAATTTTGGGAAGTAGATTATCATAGAAAACGGAAATTTGTATCACAAAAAATGGGAATATCGACTTTCCGGGAAAGTTATTATTCAACCAACCTTTCCCGAAAATAGATTATCATAGAAACAGAAATTTGTATCATAAAAATGGGAAATATCTATTTCCGAAAGGGTTGTCTCCTCCCGAAAGTAGATAGATTTTCTAATTTTCGAAAGTAGATTATCGACTTTTGGGAAAGTAGATTTCGTATTTTCGGGAAATATTACCTAATATTGGAAGTAGATTATCATAGAAAACAGGAAATTTGTATCATAAAAATGGAAATATCTTCTTTCCGGAAAGTTGTTAGATAACCAAATTTGCCGAAAATAGATTATCATAGAAAACGGGAAATTTGTATCATAAAAAAGGAAATATCTACTTTCCACGAAAGTTTCTTAGATAACCAACTTTCCCGAAAAATAGATTATCATAGAAAACGAGAATTGTATCATAAAAATGGAAATATCTACTTTCCGGGAAAGTTATTTATCTACTTCGAAAAGTCGATAGATTTTCTAATTTTCGGGAAAGTAGATTATCGACTTTTGGGAAAGTAGATTTCGTATTTTCGTGAAATATTACCTAATTTTGGGAAGTAGATTATCAGAAACGGGAAATTTGTATCATAAAAATGGAAATATCTACTTTCCGGGAAAGTTGGTTAGATAACCAAATTTGCCGAAAATAGATTATTATAGAAAACGGGAAATTTGTATCATAAAAATGGGAAATATCTACTTTCGCGAAAGTTTTCTTAGATAACCAACTTTCCGAAAATAGATTATCATAAAAACAGGAAATTTGTATCATAAAAATGGGAAATATCGACTTTCCGGGAAAGTTGGTTAGATAACCAACTTTCCGAAAATAGATTATAATAGAAAACGAGAAATTTGTATCATAAAAATGGGAAATATCTACTTTCCGAAAGTTGGTTATCTACTTCCCCGAAAAGTAGATAGATTTTCTAAATTTCGGGAAAGTAGATTATCGACTTTAAGTAGATTATTTGTGAAATATTACCTAATTTTGGGAAGTAGATTATCACAGAAAACGGGAAATTTGTATCATAAAAATGGGAAATATCTACTTTCCGAAAGTTAGTTAGATAACCAAATTTGCCGAAAAATAGATTATCATAGAAAATGGGAAATTTGTATCATAAAAAATGGGAAATATCTACGTTCCAGGAAAGTTGGTTAGATAACTAAATTTGCCGAAAATAGATTATCATAGAAAACGGGAAATTTGTATCATAAAAAATGGGAAATATCTACTTTCCGCGAAAGTTTCTTAGATAACCAACTTTCCCGCAAATAGATTATCATAGAAAACGAGAAATTTGTATCATAAAAATGGGAAATATCTATTTTCCGGGAAAGTTTCTTAGATAACCAACTTTCGAAAATAGATTATCATAGAAAACGAAATTTATCGCAAAAATGAAATATCGACTTTCCGGGAAGAGTTGGTTAGATAACCAACTTTCCCGCAAATAGATTATCATAGAAAACGAGAAATTTGTATCATAAAAATGGGAAATATCTATTTTCCGGGAAAGTTGGTTATCTACTTCCCCGAAAAGTAGATAGATTTTCTAATTTTCGGGAAAGTAGATTATCGACTTTTTGGGAAAGTAGATTTTCGTATTTTCGGGGAAATATTACCTAATTTTGGGAAGTAGATTATCATAGAAAACTGGAAATTTGTATCATTATAAATGGGAAATATCTACTTTCCGGGAAAGTTGGTTAGATAACCAAATTTGCCGAAAATAGATTATCATAGAAAACGGGAAATTTGTATCATAAAAAATGGGAAATATCTACTTTCCGCGAAAGTTGGTTAGATAAACAACTTTCCCGAAAATAGATTATCATAGAAAACAGGAAATTTGTATCATAAAAATGGGAAATATCTACTTTCCGGGAAAGTTGGTTAGATAACCAAATTTGCCGAAAATAGATTATCATAGAAAACGGGAAATTTGTATCATAAAAAATGGGAATATCTACTTTCCGCGAAAGTTGGTTATCTACTTCCCCGAAAAGTAGATAGATTTTCTAATTTTCAGGAAAGTAGATTAGCCGACTTTTTGGGAAAGTAGATTTTCGTATTACGAAATATTACCTAATTTTGGGAGTAGATTATCATAGAAAACGGAAATTGTATCATAAAAATGGAAATCTACTCAGGAAAGTTGGTTAGATAAACAACTTTCCCGAAAATAGATTATCATAGAAAACGGGAAATTTGTATCATAAAAAATGGGAAATATCTACTTTCCGGGAAAGTTGGTTAGATAACCAAATTTGCCGAAAATAGATTATCATAGAAAACGGGAAATTTGTATCATAAAAATGGGAAATATCTACTTTCCGCGAAAGTTGGTTAGATAACCAACTTTCCCGAAAATAGATTATCATAGAAAACGGGAAATTTGTATCATAAAAAATGGGAAATATCTACTTTCCGGGAAAGTTGGTTATCTACTTCCCCAAAAAGTAGATAGATTTTCTAATTTTCGGGAAAGTAGATTATCGACTTTTGGGAAAGTAGATTTTCGTATTTTCGGGGAAATATTACCTAATTTTGGGAAGTAGATTATCATAGAAAACGGGAAATTTGTATCATAAAAAATGGGAAATATCTACTTTCCGGGAAAGTTGGTTAGATAACCAAATTTGCTGAAAATAGATTATCATAGAAAACGGGAAATTTGCATCATAAAAAATGGGAAATATCTACTTTCCGCGAAAGTTTCTTTGATAACTTCCCGAAAAGATTATCATAAAAAGAAATTGTATCTGGAATATTAACGAAAGGGTTTATAACCAACTTCCCGAAAATAGATTATCATAGAAAACGAG
>NW_024744968.1:0-3175 GCF_018991925.1 Homarus americanus
ATTTATATAATTAATTAATATACTCTTGATTTGACTTAACAGAGTAACACAATGATGCATATTAATAACATACATAAATATACAATTAACCTAAGTAACTAAGAACAATAATAATATATTAAGTACAATTAACAAGTTAATAGCTTGTGTGGAATGGAGGCAGACATATGCCTCCACGCATGCGAGTTCAGCTCAGGCACGTGACAGTATGTCATTAATATGCATCATTTGTGTTACTCTGCTAAGTCAAACCAATAGTAGTATTAATTAGTTATAAGACTATTTGGCAACTGTCCTGAGTCACGTGAGCTAAGAGGCTCCTCACTCATATGCTGGGTGGCCAGAGACTCTCTCTAGTAAACGTGGTATTGGCAGGATGTGTCACACCGACTCTAGCCTCGACACTTGCTCAGTACAGACGTGTCTTGTTCAGTCATCTACAATACCCAATGGTATCTGGTAATTAGTTCGCATTTTGAATTAGGAAGGATCCTGGTGTTAAAATCTCCTATTTGGTAGGAAATAACCAGTTGGTTGATTGCTGTGTATATATTGAAATGTCTGTGTTTAATATAGTTAATGTTTAGTAGTATTCATATGATCTAACTCTATGATATTTTCACCCTTCCGCATCATCTTATTTTAATATACAATCACTTATTCCTTAAATTACATGGTTGCTTGACAGTACTTTTAAGAACATAAATTGAATTATTTAATTATCTTCCCATTTGGATAATTATTGCTGTGTTCCTTGTTTGTTCCTTTATTTTGATGATAATCTGGTAGGTTTCACCCCCAGGTATAAGGGATATTGGGATCACGACACTACCTTTCAGACAAATGTCAAGCCTCTACTATGCAGACGACTTACAGCTCATAGAAAGAGGAGCAACCAGACTATTCAATATGCAACATGCACTCTGTCGTGGTTTAGATATGTTGATGATGTATTATGTCTCATGTAATGAGGACCTAAAGCTTTCCTGCCACAACTTAACAACTTAGCCTCTCAATCAAATTCACTGTGGAATTAGAGCAAGACTGTAAATTGCCATTCCTAGACTGTCTGATACACAGTATAGTAACACTTTTAAGTTCAGTATTTATAGTTTTCCTACTAATGTGTGTTCATACATTCATTATTATTCTGCCCACCATAATAGAATCAAACAGTCAGTATTTTCAACAATGTTTTTATGCTTTGAGAATTTGCAGTCCGAATTCATTGATGAGTAATATAAATATATCTATAATATTGGCTCAAACCTTAAATTCCTAGATCTTTCATAGACAAATGCCTAAACATTACTAAGAAAACTTTTATAGAACTGATCCCAAGCCCACCCATGACCATAGAATATCTTAATATTACCATTTCACAAAATTTCTACGCATTCCTTTACAACTTAAAACCTGGAACGTCAATGTGGTAAAAACTCATGCACTGTTAAACAAATGTTAATCAAGAACTCCCCCAACAACACAATTGGTTGCATTTATAAAGTTCCTTGCAAGGAATGTAATATGTTTTACTTTAGGCCAGACAGGTAAAGATCTTGTAACTAAACTTAAACAACATAAATATAGAGACAGGAATCCAATGCTCTGTTTTGTTCATTTGAGGATAACAAGCATTGCATTGACTCTAATGCCTCCTCAATATTACCTTGAAATTCAATTGATAGTAGGAACATCATAGAATCTAGTCTCATTAAACATACCCATTCAATATGAATTTGAGTAATGGCATGTACAAACTGGACAATATTGTAATTAAGAAAATTTGTAACCAGGTGAGAAGGGTCTACCTTACCCTCTGACCTGACCGTCATTACTAATACCTGACCATTGTGGACCTGGTCTCAACCTCCTGTGTATATATACACCTTGTTTGTAATTTTAGTCTGTACTCACCCCTGAAGATGTGAATTACACGAAAGCGCTTGGGAACTTCGTGTTTTCTTTCTTCCTTGTGGTTATATTATATATATATATATATATATATATATATATATATATATATATATATTAGTGCCAAATCTCACCTAAGATCTTGAGCATGCTCTTATTTTTTAAAGCGGGGGAGGCTGTGCCTAGGTGGTTTCTTACATTAAATACTATTTTGAGATAATATGATAATAAAGCTAAGTAGGCCTGTGCATGCCATTGTATTATTAACTTAGCCTGCTACCTATTCTCTCATTTTAATTTAAAATAGCCAAAAAGGAAAGGAAAAATATTTGAAAAGTGAAGAACAAAAATAATTGTGATGATATAAAAAGTCTTACCTTTCTCCATCTCCTTGGTTTCTTTTACCCTTTTCTTTCCCTTTTTCATGTTTTACTTATAAACGAACTCCATCTTCCTATTTTAAATAAATTTTTCAGTCACTTCGTCATAAAATGTATGCTTTTTTCAAGTGCCCAAGCAGAGTTTTTCAATTGACATCAACGCCAATGACAAAGTATTCAAATTATCAAAACCAGTTTTCGACCATACACTGTGATCAGTTGAAAAGAGCAAACACGGCCAGCAGAAGTTTGTTTAACTTATTTGAAGTCAACCAATGCCTGCTTGTACTGCGTGATATTAAAATGCCAAACATATTCTTTGTTTTATCTGTATGCTTCTTTAAGTCCCGAATTGTGGACATGGTCTACGTTCATACGATTTCAATTTTCTCTGAAATGTTTCTTCGAAAACGGCTTTTCCAGCAGCCCTTAATCAAACAATTATTCTACCACAGTTTCCATCGCAAGTAGAATATTTATAGCACTATAAGTCTATAACACTTGGGTAGCAGAAGTACCACAATACACACGAGCGGAAGAATGTAAATACGCACAACCCACACGGACTCGTGGGTGGAGCAACACTGAAGAATCAGGCTAGCGCATCATATCTGCCATTTCACCGTGGTATGACTGTGACGCAAGCTTATTGAGAAACTCACTGATGCGCTTGGGAGAGGATAACCCCAGCCTTGCTCCTCACACAGTGTTGTTACTAAGCGCTAGGCTGCATTTTAGAGCATAAATGTAAATTTATTATTTAAGATGAATAAACAAACAAAAAGCTCTATATAGATATAGATGTTCAGATATATATATATATATATATATATATATATATATATATATATATATATATATATATATATATGTAACCTCTT
>NW_024744969.1:0-22480 GCF_018991925.1 Homarus americanus
AAAATCCCATAGGCTATTCTAGTGTCGACAGTTCTGCCATTTTCCCTACTTGAGTATCTAGAAAGAGAATCACTTAATACTCACTAGTGATTCTTGTAAGTGTCTATAATGTCATTTCCCCACTACATGAGAATCCTGTAGATGTTTATATTATTGTATAAATGAATCTGGTAAAGGTTTAATTCAATGGTAGTGTGTGATACAGGTCCTTTGTAGTCTAATGCCTCACACGACACGACACACTAGGTGAGAGACTCTATATTGTGAATAATCTAAAAACAAAAAAAAATGATCAAATCAACATAGGAACAAATATGAAAAAATTACCACTGTAAATAAAAACTCCATACATACTGAAATATTAACCAAACAAAAATAAAAACATTCATACATACAAAAAATGCCCATACATACAGAGTGAATAAAAGCGACAATGTCTTAAAAATGTTCTCATATTAAAAAAAAATCCCAAACAAAAATTATACCTCAGCTACAATAATAATAAAAGCAAAAATACCCACGAAAATACTAATACAAACAGAAGACCATCGGCATTATGTAGCATTGAGTTCCATATAGGTAATGTATATAAATTGAGTATATGTATATAAAAACAAAGACAAAATAGTAAATAACTTTTCCATCACTTTTTATTTATCTATTTATATGTTTTTGTCTATCTGCTTGTATATATCTTTCTATTAACTCATATATCTACTTATATATATATTTATCTATCCAATTATAATTATCTACTTGCATCGTAAACAAAAAAGTCACTACGTCATGACTTTTCGGTATTTTCGCTGTTTGTATCCATGACTTGTTTATTTTGTTTTCGTAGTTTACATAATAATTTATCTCAAAAGTTCAGGTAAACAAAAAAAACCCTGGAAATATAATCGATACACATGGTTTAAAATTATTAACACAGGTACCAGGTGTTTTTAATTAACGTAAGATTAATAGTTATAAGTATTAAGGTTTCTTGTTGGAGTTAAAATATGGTAAATATATGTTAATTAATATAGTTTGTGTAAATGTGTTAGTTAATATAGATTGTGTTAATTATTATTTTTGGTGTAGTTTGATATATGCAAATTTATATTATTTACTGTTTAATATCCTCATATGTAAATTATGCTTGATATATAATTTAGGATATATGTATAGTGAAACCTCTATTCAACGGACTCTGTGTAGGAATGTCTGTTATATCAAGTGTCCGTTAGATGTGAGGACGGCCATCTAACGGACGACATGGAGAGAACAGTCCGTTAGGTTTCACTGTAAATTCGTCACTTATTACTGTGCCTAGAGCCTTGCTTCACCACTCTAGCAGGTTAAAACATAATAGACTTTTACACTCATATATGACGAAGTATTCTCAAAGTATATAAAACAAATGTTGAAAATAGAAAATAATTTCAATGTGAACGTTATCAACTTGTCTCGATTATTATTATTATTATTATTATTATTATTATTATTATTATTATTCGTTAGATAATTAGGAAACTTTAAAGTGTTGAGAAAATTCGTATTATTAAGTGTAATGTCTTGAAAATAGACCTAAATATATATTACAGGTATATATTGTATTAACTAATTCATCATAAAGTATATATATATATATATATATATATATATATATATATATATATATATATATATATATATATATATATATATATATATATATATATATATATATATATATATATACATATATATATATATATACATATATACTGTAGTCCTGTAGTCCTGTAGTGAATGTCGACTTACGGACCTACAGAATCTCGCTTGGTTTTTACATCATTTGGTCACGTATAATGCATAGTGCATGACAGTGTGTATTCGCTAGCTGTTGTACATGTTTTAATTTTTCATGATATTTCCTGAGGAGTTTTGGATGGCGTCTTGTAATATTTTCAATGGAGATTAGCCCAGCAAAAAAATAAAAATAATAGAAAATGAACCGAAAACAAAATCAAGAGTGAGAAATGTTATTTATGTTGTGTTGTCGAAGTAAGAGAAACAATTGAGACCCTGCAATTGTGTGTAAATGAGGCAGAAAGCCAGATCAGCAACCTGGGACTTGGTCACAATTTTTGTGATGCCATATGGCAGCAGGGTCTACCATTAGACAACACATTATGCCTCCAATATCTTTCCAGGCGGTAGTACTTGCATGTTTAATGACTGACTGTTACCTATTTGGTTATATTGTTGGTAATACATAAAATAATAGCGCCTGACGTAATGTAGCTTCTAACATTTGTCTTTGGGTTCATTATTCCCGGTCATATACTGTATATAAGAGTAATGCATGACGTCAAATAACTCACAGCTTTTTTACTTTTTTTTACCCATGATGATACATAATATTCGTGCATGACTTCGTGCGGGTTTACAATTTTCCCTCGAGTACATATCACCCGAAGATAAGTGCGTGACGTCGAGTGGTTACACAGCCCCACTCAGATTTAACACCATCTACGCTGACCCTCTGCGTTCTATCGGTGAGCCATGATTTTATCCAATTTAAAACTTTCCCCTCGATACCATGAGCCTTAATTTTTCTCAGAAGCCTCTGATGCGGTACTCTCTCAAATGCTTTGCTAATGTCTAAGTAAATAACATCGTAATTTTCGTCATTATCTACTACCTCGAAGACTTTCCTAAATAATTGTTACTGAAAGTTTCATATGAATGTAAGGGAATTTATTTTACCCCCAAAATTACACACATTTTTTGTTATGCTGTGCCAGTCAAGAATACATTTACTTCTGTTTTTGGAGAATATTATGGTAAGTCTCGTCTGGTCTATTTTTAGCATATAACATTATTTAAATATTACGCTGCACGGTCAAGGTCTTACAAAAAGAGGGAGGGTAAACTAAGCTGTGTACAGACAACATTATTAAGTTTTTGCTGTCTGACACATAATGCTCTGTAATTCTGGACTGTGACATCAGTGAGAATTCTAATATTAGGTAAAATATGAAGAAAACATGAAGAACTTTTATGACACCGCAATTATTATCATGTACTAAAATTAATAAAACGAGATTATATAAATTAAAATGTAATTATATTTAAAACTAACTGCTTTTTAGGTCTGCTTTATGTAGATACATAAATATATCTTTTTCATGTTTTCTGTAATCTCTTCGTGTCTATCCCATTATTGCCTGTATTACTCACTCTTTATGTTACCTTTGCCCTTTATTTAGTTTTCATTGTTCTTTGACCATTTAAAACAATAATAACCCTCACTCTCAGTGTGTGTGTGAGGCAGACCTCCAGCTGTACTGTAATGTGTGGCTTCAAACTCAGGAACAAAGTAAACTTCCTTGTTGTTACCACAAAGTTATAACTTGTGACACCGGCGTATGACACACTGGTGTATGAGACAGACAAGTAATTCATAGTTCAATATTTTCCTATAGTCATCTCTGCTGAGTGTAGCCTGGTTTAATTAATCTCTCAAATATATCTCGTTATTCATTTCCAATATAACTCAGGTGTTGCCGTAGATATAAGAAATAAATTATCTACTATATGATCCAATTTCTCCTATGTTAATTTTACGGTGATTGGTGATTCTACTTTTAACATATTATATTATGTCCGCTTTACATATCTCACTTTTATCAGATACAAATTATATAGGCAGTAAGTACCCTTAGAGACGGGCGCAATATATGCATCCAGAGCCATATAAAAAAACAACAACATTCTAATATAAACATCTCCAGGTGTTAATGTTCTTTAAACATCTAAATAAGTGACATTTCGTGTGTTTACTTGCAATTAAATAACTCAATGTTTTACCTTATTAATTTATACCTGATGTTATTCGCTCTATACAGGTACTGATTCTACCATACATCAATGCTAAATTTATTTCAGTTTTATTTTATATTTTTCTGGAATAAATAATTGCTAATTTTTAATTGAGGAAGAGGTTGTGAGTATTACCTCCACGTCTTGGCCACCACATACCTCCCTCCTCCACGTCTTGGCCACCACACACCTCCCTCCTCCACTTCTTGGCCACCACATACCTCCCTCCTCCACGTCTTGGCCACCACTCACCTCCCTCCTCCACGTCTTGGCCACCACTCACTCCTCCCTCCTCCACGTCTTGGCCACCACTCACTCCCCACTCACTTATGAACTTTGTCGTTATCTAAAGCTCACTCCAGGAATCTTAGCTGTAAGTCTCACAACGTATAATCTTACATACCGAGGATAAGCTTTCAGCGTTACATGAGGAAGGTAGCTGTAGGCTTTCTTATTGACTGTTAAACATACAGCTTCCTGGAGTTTAAAACATCTTGTTGCAAATGTTTCTTCACTCTTTGGTGATGGGTCGCCTTGAAAACGATGCCTGTGTAATCTCTCCCTACACTTTCTATTTGTTAAATGGTGTTTATAGTACACAAATGATATTGACAGTACATATCCTGGAAGTAAACCGAATATAATCGCTATCCAACTTTTTCCAACCTGGACCTCTCGAACGGACTTCACTTCCTGAATCTCTATCATATACTAACTGTAACTTGCAGCAGAGTAGTGATGTAAACAAACTATTGAATAATCCTTCTATCAGTTTTATGTTATTTGCTCTACTTCCAGAACAAACTTGCTCAACCACGACAGTTTCAGAGCCCTTCTCTGTGTGTGTAGTACTATAATACATTATGTACAAAGAAGAAACCTCAAATACATTTCCGTTCTTTATACCTCAACTGCCCACACCACCACTACCATTTTCTCCACCCACACCCTTGTATTCAGATCACCAGCATCAACAAAGTATTACCTCTCTCGCTGAACAACACATTTCAGCTCGATTAATCAAAGAGCTTGTTTTTGTGTTTTGTTTCATATTCTTCGTTCAAACTTACCCAACAGTTATTCTGGTCTCGATTAAGTCTATCTTCAACCTATTCCATAATGATCGTAAGCAAATTGATTCATATATTACCACATGTCTCCCTATCTGACCAAAATATTGAAAGTTGTTCCATCCCTCTTCTCTTGTCTTTACCTAATAAAAGCATCTCTCTCTCTCAGTATTTCTACCTCTCTCCTCCCATGTACTGTACACTACACTATCTTTCATCCTCTTATTCCGTCTAGCAAATTCGTCTCACTCACTGTCACCGTCCTGTATTGTAATGGTCGCCGTAAATCATTGTAACCGATATTGCAGGAGCGTCTCTAATATTAGTCCCGAATTGCTTCTACATAGTCGATAACCTAATTTATCTAAATATAAAACATTGACAATGAAGTTATATATATATATTTTTTTTTTTTATTGGGCACCCCCCTACATCCTTGTGTAAGGTGAAGCGCAGAAGCGTTTACAGCGCCCAACAGGGAAGCATGCTAAGTTCATGCTTACCTTTATGTCTCACGAGTTAAGGGCGTAGAAGCCTGAAGAGTCAGTGGTTTTTTTATGTCATGAAGTTATTGGAAGCTCCAACAACTTTCCCTGAATACGAATTCGCAATTTTCGACTTACACCAGGTACCTACTTTACTGCTAGGTGAACAGGGACTAATGGGGGCTAGGAAGTAAGTCCAAACAACTTCCACCGGCCCGGGAATCGAACCCGTGACATCTCGCTTGCGAGGCAAGAACGGTACCGCATCTACCACCGATCCCCCCAAGAGTTATATTATAAGGAAAATAACTCATATCTTCATGAGTAACATTCTCAATAAAAACACATAGGTAAACTTCCACCCAAACGAGGTACTAAATCAGTGAGTGTTAATCTTTACTTTTGATCTTTTGACCAAGAAATATAATTATGGCAATGATAAATAATATATATATATATATATATATATATATATATATATATATATATATATATATATATATATATATATATATATATATACATATATATATACACGTGGCGGCGAGTGTGTCCTCACTACGTGTGGTGTTGAGAATATCAACCTGGGATGAGAAAGATTTGTTGGTATTTGAATTTACAGAAAACGAAAGAAAAGATTGATAATATATGTATATTCAGGAAAAATAATAATAAGTGAAACGACTATATATTGATCAAATAAATGATGACGTGCTCTAAATTCTATTATCAGTTGATAGCAACACGACAGCCAACTCACAAATACAATGTAAATTACATACGACATAAAATTTTGGATATTCATAAAACAATTTACATGACGTCAAAAGAGTTCTTTAAATTTTTTGTTGGACTGTAAAATGTATTTTGTAATTTGGCTTAAATTTCATAGTGGATATATTTTTGTCTCTTCTGCTTAACAATATTTCCTTGTTGCTTTCCATTTCAACTTATAATTTAATTATCCAGACGATTCTTTGGACACTTTCAGAGTTGACTCACACAAGCAGTAAGATGAAAAAAGTCTGAAAAAAGTTTATTACAGTATAATTTTGTTCCTAATAGTTCTCTCAGAAAGATTTTGCCTCTTTGTTGTGTTATGTGTCGCCTCTTCTTACTCTCTCAAGTATTAACTGATCCATCATGTGTGTAGCATCTTGATGGGTCTTCGACACATGGCGATTTACACGAGTAATATTTGCCTACACATTAAATTCTGTTCCTAGAGCAAAAAAAAGATAATTTTTCGTATTAGTATCATTTTGTATGTTATTAAAATATAAATCTATTTATACAAAAGATATGTAAATTAATTGAAAAATTATATCAATAATACTGAAGCAGTAGATGATTCGACTAAAAACTCGGCAAGTGATATTCAGCTGTTGTAATAATTATGTTAAGCTGATAGAGAAGAGCTGAGTCTAAAATATACTCCCACAACACCTTGCTCCAGAGTCTAGTTTTACCTAACAGCCTCGACAACATAATCCAGAGACGTCCTCCCCCTTAGCACAAGTTGACGACCCCTTTGTTAACAACATTATCTGGTCTTTTATTTATGACATTCATTACTAAGATATTATACACAACAGTACATAGAAAATACATCCACTTCCTGTAATACCTCATTGAGCAGATTAATATGAGGTGAATTACAACTTGTTATTCTCAAATATCAAAACTCAGAGCTGCATTAATAAAGTAAATAACACATACCATTATACTAGTTAAGGAACATCACCCAAGGGTAAAGATTGTAAAAAGCAACAACACATTAGACCAGCAGTTGTGTGTATCATCAATTACCAGGTGGTGGTGGGGTAAACCTCTGTGGTTACCACACGCCACGTTTCACTACCTTTCCCCCCTTTTTAAAAAAAATATATATATTTTTTACCTGTTACAATACTTTCCCGAATACACACGCCGTTGGTCTTTTATATAACAACAAGACAAATCTGAAATGTCGAGTATAAAAGCTCCTAGGATCAGTACAGTATCTCAGTAGGCAGGTATGTATATGATTACCTTTACATGCATGTTATTATTCACGTATCCGTACCGTATGTATAAAGGTCTCTATGTATTAATAAATTTCATCAAAGTATCTCTAAAACCAACGAGTGTTTCAATAAATCTATGTATATTCGTGATGTAAGAGTTTCATGGGTGATCGGGATGTCACTCTCTAAGAATTGTAATATTTGTTTTTTGGTACTTGAGGGATGTCCACCGTTATCTAGGCAAATATTTTCATCACAGTTTCTTATACATGTAAATAGGAATGTATAATATTTGACCTTATCTGCCAGCCTTACAATAGCCTCGTTATGTCACCCCTTTCAAGTGCACCAGAGCTCCTAATACCACTCCATGGTGACCAATTAGTGTGCGTGTGTACTTGATCTTTATCTTTAATTTCACTACTTTTACATTTTTACCGAACTTAACCTAACCTAACCTAACCTAACCTAACCTAACCTAACCATTGGGTACTTTTCATATGGCTTAACTATTACCAAAGAAAATTATTGATGGTGATCTCGGCCAATATTATGATGGAACGAAATCACTAAAATGGGCTGAGGTCACCACTGAATGTGGGCCGAGGTTACCACTAGATGTGACCCGAGGTTATCACTGGATGTGGACCGAGGTTACCACTGAATGCGGGCCGAGGTTACCACTAGATGTGAGCCGAGGTTTTCACTGGATGTGGACCGAGGTTACCACTGAATGCGGGCCGAGGTTACTTGGCCGAATTTACCATAGGCCGACGTCACTGGCACCCGAGATTGTGCCGCTGCCATCAACACAAGAAAACGCCTCAACTCTTGTGTATATGTAAACACTGATATTATGATCTGATTTATAATTAAACCTGAAATGTTGGATTGTTTAAGTTAAAAGAGATTTGTTAAACTATTATTTTGGGGGGAAATTTAACTTAAACAAAGAGACATCGGAAAATTTGTTCAGACTTGTACCCAGAACCAGCAGAACCTGATGGTCAGTCCCCGTGTAAGGTCACGGTGCCTCTGTTATATAAAGTTTGTAAGGTGCTTATATATTACAGCTTCACTTCTCTTAATATACAGTATTGGTTAATGTATAAAAGCTATTTTATAATGAATAATTCACTCCTCTTGTATATCTTTGTCCCTTATTTATTCTTATACTAATACAATAAGCAGAGCAATGAAGAATATATTTACTTTATCAATAAAATGATTCCATTATAACCATACAGTAATTTAGTAAGTCGGTAAATGATGAAGTGAAATACTCTCTCAGAATTGTATCAACTTTAAAAAGAAGAAGTATTTAGTAATTGTTTTATAACGCGTGGCATCTCCAAGACCATCTATGTTTTCAATCCGTCGACCCTCTAGAAAATACTTTGTGGTTCCCCAGTTGAGAAGCTCTGGTAGAGGAAGTAGAGTGATAGTGTAGACACCGACACAGGCTATAAACCAGTTTAAAACAATACAGATGGGAAGTATACATGATGAGACTAACTTCGCGATTACTAACACATACTTAAAAAAAATCATTATGGAGAGGAACTATCCGGTACACGCAGTGAGTTTCATTTTGACTGATGTGCATGTGGGCGAACCTCCCATCACCTATAAGGCCATCAGTGACGGACACACCTGGTCTGGACTACTCATCAAAACAGCTTCTAATTTCCATGGTTAAGGATGCCTGTATATTATTTCCCATTTGAAATACACTTAAATTTGGATTCATTCAGGTCATCGGACTTAAGTGACTTTATCTTGTTAAATTATTACCATTAGCTACAATAACACGGAATGTACTGAGCATCAGGCGAGCTTCTATAGGTTTTACCCTTATTATGCCCTCGTTAACTAGTGGGTGGAGTAAACCCGGACCCATAATAAAACACCAGTTTGATAAGGGAATAATGACCGTGTAGAGATAAATCTGTGTTGTGGAGTAATCGCTTAATAGATGCTGTTTCACGTGATATTTTACTTAGACTAAAATTATCACTACCATGAAACATCTGTGCATGTTACCAAGATTAATATACAAAGATAAAGTTCTATTAGAATATATCAAATATAATCCTCAAATTGTTTTAATGTAACCTAAAACTAAAGGGCTCATCAGGAAATACCAAATAACGTATAAGTATTTTTTCTTTACAAAACAAAAATTGAATCCCTAATTAAAAACAGATATCTTAGACTGACAAGATGACAGTTGGTTGCCTCTATTCCGGGCTTTGAATGTTTACATATATTTGATCCTAAAGGAGTAGAAAAAGTAAATTTACTTAAAATATGAGAGTAACTTTTTTTTTACCTTATCGTTATCAATTTTATATTATATGTAACCCCAAAAAAGAATATCTTTATTACCTGACTGTGGCTACAGCTTTAGTGTGTTTACTTATGTGTTACCAGAGAATTAGGCTAAGGTCTTGGGTGACTACTCATACTTTACTTGAGCAAGAAATCTATTTTTTTCCCCGAGATCGAGATTTTTAAAAGTTGAGATCAAGATCCTTTGCAATTTTAACATTTATGAATCATCTAAGGACTTGCCCGCCCAGGTAGCACTTGAGTGGCTAAACTTGAAATAGGATATTCTTTTGGTCGTGTTTATACAACTATGGCTATTTTCAAGTTAATGGATGGCTGGAGGTTTAGTGTTATTAAAAAAAAAATAGCGGAAATATTTACCAACTAGTATGGGTATATACTGTAAGTACTAACTACCAACGGATTTACATTACCATGATTATAAATTAAAATTCCGGACCAAACAGACGTACAACTTGTGATACCCAGACCCACTGAGACCACCACCATGCACTCCTCTCAAACCCAGACCTCTTAAAAGATATCTACCGCCTGAATATTAAAATATTTGTGAAACCTTATTTTAATCCCATTAAAAATTATTATGACATATACTCATAAGTTCCTAAGAATTACCAAATACCAATAATTAACTGTGCGACCATTACGACATGTCTATTTCAATCAACCAATCAAACATGTCGGTACAGTGATTTAATATTTTTCGAGGGGAATATTAACAATTATATGTACAGGTTTCAATGGCAACTATTAATTTACTAATCATTGTACTGAATTACGTAAGATTAGTAAGAATTTTTTGTTTTATACTTTTTGTCCTAAGGCTCAACAAATGGTAACGTCAATATAGCACCATCATTAAAATACAATATAGTTCTTTATTCTAACTCTCACTCACTGTCCTACACAGAATGTTTCTCTAAAGCATACATGTTAATTGTAATTACTGTTATTACACTCTAAACTAATTGATAATAACAATAACTCCAGGTGTTACACATTACTGCTGTCTAACTAAATCTGATTCGTGGAGAAAAGTAAGCTGTTCTGGGTGAGGGTTAAAACTCTGCCTCTCTCCCCGGGGGTGTTGTACAGTCCTGAGAGTGAGTTTCACTGCCTCCCTCCCTCATAGCTCTCCCTGCAGGTGCTGGGCGGCCGGCGGCATGTGTGTGGTCTGGTCGCCCGAATAACCGCACTGAGACTGACTGCTAGAGTTTAGGCAAGTTGTGAGGTTAACGGAGAATAACATGGGCTTCCTATTCTGGTGCCAGCGAGGATACATTACATACCTGGGTTATGAAGTTATGGTTTAGTAGGGAGAGGAGGACTCCTGCCTGGTGAGGATATAAGCTAGGGAGAAGAGGTAGGTAGCCCGGGAAAAGGTATCGGTGTGGATGCTATAAGTTGTGGGCGCCAGGGTTGTGCGCCAGTGTTCGTTTGGAAACTTTTGCGATATTTTTAATTTAATTATACTCCTTGGCAGAAAGGGTTTAATTATAGTTTATCATTGAAACTAATTGAATTGAAAACTATGAGGTTTGAAGTGATGAAGAATAATAGATGGTTAGATTTTGATGTCTGTAACTGCGGAAACCGACGTGCTATTGTTTTAACACGTCAGCTGACACAGTGGAGGGTCGGACAGGGTGGAAAATCACAACGGACAGGAGAGTTAGAGCCACAGTGTGTGTAAGGCAGCAGGGAATGAGGTATACTTTTTTTTTTTAATTTCTGAAAGCTTAAGTTTTATGATGTGCTGTACCTACTTCATGGTGTACAGCACTAATGCCTCAAACATAGTTAACTACATAATACACAAAGTTACAAATATGTACCTTTCCCTTGCCATAAGAAAATAATAAATGCACCAGCGGATTTTTTATATTAAAAGTGTACTGATCTACACAAATTAATAATAACTTGGCGCTAATACTATCCCAGGCAAATATATACAAAAATAACGTGTTTACAGAAGCTTTCACAATTTATGTAGATGACGCAATGTACTTATTTGGCAAAAGGAATGATCAAGATTAAGGAAATAAAATATCTGATAGTATGGAAACAAACTTCAGCTTTACAGTAAAAACAAAATACATTCCAGGAACAGTGATCCATTAAACTCAACACTGGTACATGGGGTTAAACACATATAACACACACACTCCATCTAGAAGTTTGTGTCTTAGAGAGCCTATTAAGTTATCTTATAGAGACATGTAAGTGCACTGATCTACTCAATGGGCTTCAAACGAATGATTACGGTAAACTTGGTGTCCATTCAATAAAGTTTACTAGACTGTTTACTGTGTACAAATTACACTTTTAATGGCCATATGATTTAGGGTCGCTGGTAGCTCGTAGCCGTCCAGGATCAACATATAAATACATTTGCTGATACAGTGTGTGGATCAAAGTCTATCATACAGTGAGTCTTAGTGAAGGCTCTTACTGGATGATGTTATTGCCCGAGTGTATAGATTAACACTACATAATCTCATGTGTTCAAATATACATGAGTGCACATTAGGGTGACAATAAAAAGTGAAAGTTTTTATTTTTAGATGGCCATTTGTCCAATACTGCGTACCCATGAAAAAAGAACGCAGGCGAAATCCTGGGTCATTTGGACAATATTTAGAGGTGGCTCAAGCCATTTGAAGTTAACACTACTGAAATTATTATTGATTTTTTCTAATTTCTTTATTTATGAACCGATTACTATGAAACTTTGCAGGTATATGTAGAATGCAAATTCAAACTAAAGTTGTTCCTAACATTTTTTCTAAAAATGAGTAATGAGTATTTTGGCTGGTGCAGCTATTGGCAATGCAGAGGGGAGGGAGAGGCGGGTGTCAGTCGGGGTAGGGGGAAGAGGTTGTGTGCCAGTGTCTGACTGGTACAGTAGCATCAGTTGTGTGTGAGACGTGACGGTGGGTGTGTGTGCGTCGCTCTTGTTGCAGTATTACGGTTAGTACCATTGTCTTTGTCTAAAATCAATGCATCAATTTAGGTATATAACACTTTAAAAACTTTATACAAGTGATCTTGCATGCCGTATGCTTTATGGGTGCTGTTGTTTGCATAACAGTAACAACATAAGTTACATAAATGTTTTTGTTTGTTTCAGGTTCAATGGAGAGTACACGTTCAAAAACTGAAGTTTGGCTCATTGGTCAACACATAACCGAAATCACGGGTGCACAACTTCCTTCAAGAGGAGATGTTCTACGTCTGTTTTTCCACGGTCACAATGAACATAAGAAAACAGTGAATGATTCTGCGAGTGAAGTTGCAGCATCGGTTATTAGTTTCTGGAATAAAGCACGGATTCCTACCATAACTGAGAAGAGTATTGGACGAAAGGTAGTGGATCTTTTTTTAATGTGGAAGGGACTTAAGAAAAACTGCACTCGCACTACAGACACACAACGTAAGAAAGAGGAAACTTTTTGTGATGAGTTAGAGGACCTCTTCGATGTTGCCCACCCCAAGGCAATGCAGCTCTTGACCATCAAAGAAGACCGAGCATTCCTGGCAGCGCAACGAGAAAAAGGGAGAAGAGGTGTAATGGCAGGAGTAGACAAAAAGATTGCTTGTTCCATCAAGCGTCGGGAAGAAAGCAAGAGTAAGCAATCTCTACAACAGAATCAAGCCAGTTCTGCTCTTGAATATGATGAGTTGGGTTCTTCGTCTGAAACAGAATCACAATCAAGCTCGTCATCATCTACAAGTTCCCTAGCGATATCACCAGTGGTATCTTCTTCCAATCGTAAACGTGCTACTCTCAAAGTTATCACCCCTGAATTGTCAAGTACATTGGACCGCACTGGGATCAGTCACCGCTCTGCTCTCCGGATCGTCAGTGCCACGGCTGCTAGTCTAGGTCATGACCCAATGGAACTAGTTTTAAACTATGAGACAGTGCGTACTTCGCGAGCGACCCACCGTTCTGGGATTGCCAACGAAATTAAAGAAAAATTTCAACCTAGTGAAGTGCTCACTGTGCACTGGGATGGAAAAATTATTCCTGATGAACAAGGAGCGAGTGTTGACCGAATCGCCATTCTTGTCTCCGGAATCAATACTGAAAAGCTGCTTGGTGTCCCGAAACTATTGTCAGGGACTGGACAGGCCATTGCTACAGCAGTCAGTGCAGCGCTGGAAGAGTGGAAAATATCAGAGAATGTTTCAGCACTCAGTTTTGACACAACAGCTTCAAACACTGGGCACTTGTCGGGGGCATGTGTCATTCTGGAGCAGAAACTCGGCCGCCGTCTTCTGCATCTCGCGTGTCGTCACCACATCCTTGAGCTTGTTGCCGAGAAAGCGTATGTGGAATGCATGGGGCCTTCCTCTGGACCAGATAATACTCTCTTCTCTCGCTTCAAGCATAAGTGGAAGGACATCAGTCAAGATGACTACAGCCCTCTCTCAGACCTCCCTCCAAGTTTGTACGAGAAACGAGATGACCTCATCTGTTGCTGGAAACATCATCTGGGCAAGAAGCAGCAGCCACGTGATGATTACCGTGAGGTACTGGAGCTAGCAATCAGGTGTCTCGATGGAGCTCTACCCAAGTTTAATCTCCGACGGCCCGGAGCACTTCACCGAGCACGGTGGATGGCTAAGCTCATTTATGTCATGAAGATCCTGATTTTTGCTAATCAGTTTAAACTAACTGCTCGTGAGACATTAGGCTTGAAACGATTCACATTCTTTGTGCTAGAGGTGTATGTCAGTGCATGGTTCACGGCCTCCGTTCCATCCTCCGCTCCTGCTAATGATTTGCGGCTCCTCCAAGACCTGTCAGAGTACCACGACGTCAAAATATCAAGAACATGTCTCACAGTCTTCGGTCGTCACCTGTGGTACCTCAGTGAAGGCTTGGTGGGTCTTGCACTCTTCGATCCACAAGTTAATGCAACAATGAAGACAAACATAGTTCGGGCAATCGTTGAGAGGAAGGCGACCGAGGATTCACCAAAACGTGCTGCTCTTCCTGCCACATCTTCCCTTCCCACAAAGCAGCTCTCAGACTTTGCTTCTAGAGGATCAAACTTTCTATTTGAAAGTCTCAAAATGAAGACTTCTTTTTTGTCCAAGGAACCTGACACATGGTCTGATGATGAAGACTTCAAAACTGGCGTCGCAGTTGTGGGTGGTCTCAGAGTCATCAACGACACTGCAGAGAGAGGGATTGCCTTGATACAGGCATTCAACAGCAAGATCACGAAGAGTGAAGACCAGCGTCAACATCTGCTGCAGGTTGTTGAAGAGCAGAGGCGGTCACAACCAGGGACATCAAAACAGGACCTTACAAGCAAAAAGCGAAAACAATGAATGGGTTGTCCACACCTCTCCCACCCATTGATGTAAGCGTGTTCACTGCAGTTTCATTTTAAAAAGGAATTAATCATTTATATGTACAGTGTACACATAAACTTGCTCAATATGTAAATTTTAAAATAAACCGGCATATTATGAATATTCGTATTTTTTGCCAAAAGGATAAAACTTCAATTGACTTGAGCTACCTCTAAATATTGTCCAAATGACCCAGGATTTCGCCTGTGTTCTTTTTTCATGGGTACGCAGTATTGGACCAATGGCCATTCCATTTAATCAATTTTAGAAATTCACCCCTATGCACTATTGTCACCCTAGTGCACATGCGTAAATACATACAGGAAAATTACAGTCACACCCACACACATACCTCCCTCTCTTGCGTCCTGACAAGTTCAAAAGTTCTTCAGTACATAAACTTCTACTTCGCTAAGCCTGAGAAATTTTATAATAACTTCCCTGATCAGAAGTATTTATACGCCTCTCGTAGAAAAAAAGTGCCCGATTAATGTTACACCAGTACCCCCACAAGTGATATATTCTGAAACTTATTCCTCGTCGCTAGAAACTTTCACAGGGACAAACTTAAAGGAGTTTGGCGATACATTTCAGGTCAGAAACTTTTATACGTTACTGTTAGACGAAGTTAGGAGACGAAAATGAGTGTAGGAGGATGTACAAATAACTGAATATTTTCATACAAAATGTAACCTGACCTGACCAAACCTAACCTAACCTATTTAAAGTATAAATGAAACATCATATGGCAGTAAGCAAGGGCTGAAAAGAAATATACAAAATCTTACAATATACGAATTAATATTAAGTTGTAATAATAAAACCAAAAAGTTATCTCTATTTGACAAAAAAGATTGATGATTTGTAAAAGCTTAAACTAAACAGGGATAATTGCCTAATATCGATAACTTCTATGTATTATTTTAAGCTTCTGAATGGCCATCGGAGATCATGTACGTCATCATATTAGGTATTAATGAATTGTGAAATGGAAAACTTAAACTAACTTAACCTAACATTAACAAATATTAACTAAGTGTTATCATTTTTTTTTCGTTTTACATACAGGATAATCATCATGGGTGATATGATATTATGATGTATTCTGAAAAAAATGTAACAGACGTAAGTTTCGGAGAAAAATAATTAAATCTAAAGTTACTCAAAACAACAGTAAAGATTTAAACTATACAGATGAGAGAAAAACAAATACCAGTAATAAGTGCAAGTAATAAATAACTAAATAAACCCTGGAACTAAATATATATATTTTGATGTTCTTTGTCTTTTATACTATAGACTAACTGCAGTATATACTTATAACATTTACTCAAGTAATATTAATGGTTGCCCCTCGTGTACGAGGATGGGCAGGTCCAAGGCGTGAATTTGTTTAACGTGTAGAAGCTATAGTCAACACAACTACCACACCCTAAGTTAACGAGTTGCATGACCTAGTGTCAAGGAATAATCCGAGAAGACCGGACAACTCGCCAACTGCACTTGCTAACCATTATCCCGATCACGATCCACTAATCGATTAATATCCAGGTCGCTAATTACTGCTGGGTCGACAGAGACAAATGACGTATTAAAAAAAAAAATAAATAAATAAAAGAAAAAAAAAAAAACCAGTCCTACCCTGCTTGGGAATCGAACTCGTGTCGACTCGCATTAAAAGCCGAGCATGCTGACCATTACACCACGTATCACCAAAATAATTTTTTGTTTTTTTTTCGTGCTGGTCAAGCCCCGACCAGAGGTTAGCTTGACCCCCGGACAACTCTTTCGGAGATTGACCAGCACGTGGTATTGGTATTATTATCTTGACCTAATTATATGTTACAAAGTCACTTGTGTGTTTTTCAGTGTTGTTTTTAATAATATTTACTTATTGTAATTTAATGTCAACAAATAATTGACTAAAATAATATGAAAACAAACAAATATAAACGGAATATATACTATATGTTACACTAAATATGCATAATTGACGATTAGTGATAAATTCTAGGTATTTCTCTTTTTGGGAAACTTTTCACCGGCCATAAACGATCCTGTAGATCATAAATGTACAAATAAATGAATACCTTCATACAAAATGTAACCTGACCTGACCAAACCTAACCTAACCTATTTAAAGTATAAATTAAACATCATATGGCAGTAAGCAAGGGCTGAAAAGAAATATACAAAATCTTACAATATACGAATTAATATTAAGTTGTAATAATAAAACCAAAAAGTTATCTCTATTTGACAAAAACGATTGATGATTTGTAAAAGCTTAAACTAAACAGGGATAATTGCCTAATATCGATAACTTCTATGTATTATTTTAAGCTTCTAACTGGCCATCGGCGATCATGTACTTCATCATATTAGGTATTAATGAATTGTGAAATAGAAAAGTTAAACTAACTTAACCTAACATTAACAAATATTAACTAAGTGTTATTATTTTTTTTACCTGCCAGAGGGTTGTGGGACCAGAGTGTGTTACCTGCTAGAGGGGTGTGGGACCAGAGTGTGTTACCTACCAGAGGGGTGCGGGCCCAGAGTGTGTTACCTGCCAGAGCGTTGTGGGACCAGAGTGTGTTACCTGCCAGAGGGTTGTGGGACCAGAGTGTGTTACCTACCAGAGGGTTGTGGGACCAGTGTGCTACCTGCCAGAGGGTTGTGGGACCAGAGTGTGTTACCTGCCAGAGGGTTGTGGGACCAGAGTGTGTTACCTACCAGAGGGTTGTGGGACCAGTGTGCTACCTGCCAGAGGGTTGTGGAACCAGAGTGTGTTACCTACCAGAGGGGTGCGGGACCAGAGTGTGTTACCTGCCAGAGGGTTGTGGGACCAGAGTGTGTTACCTGCCAGAGGGGTGCGGGACCAGTGTGTTACCTGCCAGAGGGTTGTGGGACCAGTGTGCTACCTGCCAGAGGGGTGCGGGACCAGAGTGTGTTACCTGCCAGAGCGTTGTGGGACCAGAGTGCGCTACCTGCCAGAGGGTTGTGGGACCAGAGTGTGTTACCTACCAGAGGGGTACGGGCCCAGAGTGTGTTACCTGCCAGAGGGTTGTGGGACCAGAGTGTGCTACCTGCCAGAGGGTTGTGGGACCAGAGTGTGTTACACACCATGGGGGTGCGGGACGAGAGTGTGTTACCTGCCAGAGGGTTGTGGGACCAGAGTGTGCTACCACCCCAGAGGGGTTGTGGGGACCAGAGTGTTACCTGCCAGAGAGGGTTGTGGGACTGAGGTGACACTACCTGCCAGAGGGTTGTGGTACCAGAGTGTGTTACCTGCCAGAGGGTTGTGGTACCAGAGTGTGTTACCTGCCAGAGGGTTGTGGGACCAGAGTGTGTTACCTGCCAGAGGGGTGCGGGACGAGTGTGTGTTACCTGCCAGAGGGTTGTGGGACCAGAGTGTGTTACCTGCCAGAGGGTTGTGGGACCAGTGTGTGTTACCTGCCAGAGGGGTGAGTGAGGCGGTGTAGGTTGGAAGTGAGGCAGGAACACGAGTCTTGACCCTTAGCAAAATGAAGTGGGGAGATCATTAACCAACACGTCATCATTAGCCAGCACGTCACCATTAACCATCAACTCGTCACGATTAACCAAGGCGTTGCCATTAACTAACACGTCACCATTAACTAACAGGTCAACATAAACCAACACGTCACCATTAACCAACACCTCACCATTAACCAACACCTCACCATTAACCAGCACTTTACTCTTATGCTACACGTCACCATTAACCTACGAGTCAACATTAACCAACATGTCACCATTAACCAACGCGTCACCAAACACAGCAATAGGTGTGTGTCGTCCGCTGTAACATTATTTAAAGATTTATTTCGTTTTGTAATGAGGAACAAATATAACACAGACTCATCAGCTTCCTAATGGGACGACATAAAGGTGGTCAGGTATACTTCAGCCGGAGACAAAAATGAGCTTAGGTTAGGTTAGGTTGAATTATTTCATGATAGTTTTGTTGGGTCGATTTCTTAGGTTATGTTGGGTTGGCATAAGTAGTTTAGGTTATATTAGGTTAGGTTAAGTAACTCATTGATAATTAGGTTAGGTTGAAATTACATACTGGTAGTTAGCAAAACAAAATTAATGTGTGTACAGTACGTGCGTGATACTCAAGGCTCCTGACAGGATAGTGTGTGCAAACCACAGCTTGATGTACAATACTACATAGAACTCATGAAAGTTCGCACCTGAACTGCAGCCTTACTTACTGAAGCTGTTTCAGAGAGTAGTGAGGGAGGCGCCATACTGTAGGTTCTTGAGATAACTTGATATACACGGTTCAGTAATCAATAGGCTGTTGAAAATCCCTTATTTTAAATTATTGTATCTTATGTCAAATTATTGTCCGTGAAACAGTAGGCTATCGTTGCTCATAACTTATGAGCAACGATATGTTATGAGTCATAACATAACGCGTTTAAATATTCAATTGATATATACAATCGTACCAAAGGAGAGGAAAATATTTTATTTTTTACTTGTACCTAGTCTAAGGAATCTCATTGTTTATATTACAAAAACTGAAAGATGAGAATTTGTTCATTAGCTCATATAATACAAGTTCCTAATTTTATCCATATATATTGAGAAATATCCCATGTACTAATAAAACAAGTCATGATGCTATACACTGTAGAGCCGGGCATATTTATGACCCCTACAGGTAATTCATCATATCAGACTGCTGTACTAATAAGGTGTCAGGTGCCATTAACAACTAAGAGTGACAACAGACAATAAAAGGTGGCTTATTATTATAATACAAAGTAGTTATTATTATGTGTCTTAATGCAACGTCATCCTAAAGGGAAGTGAATCCTGAAGCGTAGCAGTAGTTAATTTTCTTTCAATTATGAAATTATGATCAATCTGTAAGTGGTATAGATGGTAACAAGTGATCCTGGGACCGGCTGCTGGCACGAGGAACAACATTGATGGCCATTAAAAATTTAGATTGTTTACGTCGAAATACTTTTACTTACGAAACACTGCTAGCATGTATTGGCAAGGGCAGCCCGGAACCGTCAGGAACTCCGCCGATTGGATCCCATAGGCCACCCTTCTTCGCCAATCTCCTTAGGTGCTGAGGCAACTGAGGGTCTTCAGGACTCCGCCGAGAGGGCCAGAACAGCCGTCCTCACGCCCCCAACGAGTGATGCTAGCGAAGGTCCCGCTGGACCCCCGAGTAAGGTTGAGACTTTTCCTCTATTTCTCTTTAAGACAGAGAGGCAACACTGGTTAGTGACGCTAAGAGTATCTACTGTCATATCTTGATATATTATTACTTATTTTATAGTGGCGTCCACAACACACCGAGACTTTGGTGTTTGTTTCTGTGAGTTAAGGAGATACAGTGAGTCAACCTGAGACGTTAGTTAGCTGGTGCACAAGTTTTGAATTACGATCACAAGTACTCATATTTCATTATTTCTATTATCCTCGCTGGGTGGGAGATATAAACTAATGTTATAGTTATATAGTCCTAAGTAACTTATATAAAGTATATAGGCATATAGTCCCCAGTAATTCATGTAATGTTATAAGGTTTGTAGTCCCTAGTAACTTATTGCCGGTTGCTTCCTCATTATGGTATAAGTAATATTAACATTAATTACCACTGGTTAGAGGTGTGGTGTAGATGTTTCATAGTTTAATATTTATAAACAGGCAGCTAATGAGGTGATAATCTTCACGGCCAGGAGGAGTGGTACTGACAGCCCGACGGTGTGTTCAGTGTATCAGAGGACTGTATCTGTTAACATATAGCATGAGACTTGGCCTGCTGCTGTACTGTGGCCCTGACAAGATCATGTAGTGCGGGACATCACCAGATACTCCTGCGTTGGCCTCAGACATATTCCCAATTTGATGCTGTGTCCTTTTACTGGTGGGTAGTGGACATGTTACTGCTCCAGTAGACATAAATTATAATTTATTTATTTCACGTTAGTGGGAGTAGTAAAAGTTACCTTATATTCAGAGTAAAAGGAGGTATGACCTGAACGACTGGTGATAAGTATTCAAGGGTCTTATGCTGTGTTGGTGTGCGAGTTGCTACTGAGTGAGCCGCTGTCCACAAGGACCTCTACCCACACTACGCTCGACCTGTGGATGGGCCAGTAATTATGGTTACTGACTATACTATCACCATCGACCTGTACCAGCCACTTGTAATACCCAAAGCTCACTAATAACGTCCATTATATCGTATATTAAATGTTCATCTCTTTATTTGTACGCCATTCCATGCTAGATTATACAAACCTGGCATGCTATCACCGTGATACGAACATTAGGCAGGATACAGTCGCCATAGGCATGATAGGTAAGGTAGAATGTAAACCAGCTTATTCATGCTACCCGTCGTCCCCTCCTCCAACATTCATCCGGCGCATATAGAGCGACGACATCCACTCCTACGTGTCATCCATCAGTCCAAGTAAAATATTGATTACCACATCCATAGTGGATTATATAGCACACACACACACATAATAATGGAAGCCCCTCGAAATCGAGGATGGCCGGCCCAAGGGCCTCCTAGGCGTGAATTTGTTAAAGTGTAGAAGCTGTCGCCAACACAACAACCTCACCCTAAGTTAACGAGCTGCATGACCCAGTGTCAAGGAATAGTCCGAGAAGACTGGACAGCTCGCCAACTGCACTGGCTAACCATTACCCCGAAACACGATCCGCAAATCGATTAACATCCAGAGTACCAATTACTGCTGGGTAGACAGAGGCAAATGGCGTAAAGAAACTTGCCCATAGTTTCACCCTGCCCGAGGATCGAACTCGGGCAGGATGCTGACCATTTCACCACAGGTCACACACACACACACACACAAGACCCACGTCAATAACTCACCATTTATTACGTGGAGGATCCCTCAGGAGGCTCCTACAGTGTGTTGCCACTTTATCATCCACCAACTTACACACTATCATACTGCTCCTGGAAGACACTGAATACACCGTCGGGGTTTCAGCACAACTCCTCCTGGCCGTGAAGATCATCACTTCATTATGCTACTGTATATAAATATGAAACATCTACGTCACACTTCTTATTGACTTTCTGCCTCATTTTTACACAATTGCAGGTCACAATTGTTTCTTTTACTTTGACAACACAACATACATATAATGTTTCTCTCTTTTATTATTATTATTATTATTATTATTATTATTATTATATTTTCGCCCCCCAGGCCCTGATGTGGGTCATTGACCTGTGACCTGACTAATCTCGTAAAAAAAGCAAAAATGTGAAGAATATGTCAATAAGTTACTGGGGACTATACCGATAACA
>NW_024744970.1:0-3931 GCF_018991925.1 Homarus americanus
TACTTTCCGGAAAGTTGGTTATCTACTTCCCGAAAAGTAGATGATTTTCTAATTTTCAGGAAAGTAGATTATCGACTTTTGGGAAAGTGATTTTTCGTATTTTCGAAATATTACTAATTTTGGGAAGTAGATTATCATAGAAAACGGGAAATTTGTATCATAAAAATGGGAAATATCTACTTTCCGGGAAAGTTGTTAGATAACAAATTTACCGAAAATGAATTATCATAGAAAACGGAAATTTGTATCATAAAAATGGGAAATATCTGCACTTTGAAGTTTCTTGGATAACAACTTTCCCGAAAATAAATTATCATAGAAAACGGGAAATTTGTATAAAAAATGGGAAATATCGACTTCGGGAAAGTTGGTTGAATAACTTTTCAAAAAATCATAGAAAACGAAATTTGTATCATAAAATGGGAAATATCTACTTTCCGGGAAAGTTGGTTATCTACTTCCCGAAAAAGTAGATGGATTTTCTAATTTTCCGGGAAAGTGAATTATCGACTTTTTGGAAAGTAGATTTCCGTATTTTCGAGAATATTACCTAATTTTGGGAAGTAGATTATCATAGAAAACGGAAATTTGTATCATAAAATGGGAAATATCTACTTTCGGGAAGAGTGGTTAGATAACAAAATTTGCAAAATAGATTATCATAGAACAGGTAATTTGTATCATAAAATGAAATATCTACTTTCCGCGAAAGTTTCTTAGATAACCAACTTTGCCGAAAATAGATTATCATAAAGCAGGAAATTTGTATCATAAAAATGGGAAATATCACTTTCCGCGAAAGTTTCTTGAATATAACTTTCCCGAAAATAGATTATCATGAAAACAGGAAATTTGTATAAAAAATGAAATATCACTTTCCGGGAAAGTTGGTTAGATAACCAACTTTCCAGCATTATCATAGAAAACGAGAAATTTGTATCATAAAAATGGGAAATATCTACTTTCCGGGAAAGTTGGTTATCTACTTCGAAAATGTAATGAACTAATTTTCGGAAGTAGATTATCGACTTTTTGGGAAATGATTTTCGTTATTTTCGAAATACTAATTTTGGGAAGTAGATTATCATGAAAACAGGAAATTTGTATCATAAAAAATGGGAAATATCTACTTTCCGGGAAAGTTGGTTAGATAACCAAATTTGCGAAAATAGATTATCATAAAAACTGTTGTATCATAAAATGGGAAATATCTACTTTTTGCGAAACAGATAACAATTTCCGAAAATAGATTTATCATAAAACAGGAAATTTGTATCATAAAAAATGGAAATATCGACTTTCCGAAAGTTGGTTAGAAAACAACTTTCCCGAAAATGCATTATCATAGAAAACGAAATTTGTATCATAAAAAATGGGAAATATCTACTTTTCGGCGAAGTTGGTTATCTACTTTCGAAAAAGTAGATGAATTTTAGTATATGATATCGACTTTTGGGAAGAGTAGATTTGCATTTTCGAGAATGTTCCTAATTGGAAAGTAGATTATCATAGAAAACGGGAAATTTGTATCATAAAAATGGGAAATATCTACTTTCGAGGAGAAGTTAGGTTGATAAACAAATTTGCCGAAAATAGATTATCATAAACAGGAAATTTGTATCATAAAAATGGGAAATATCTACTTTCGCGAAAGTTTCTTAGATAACCAACGAAAATGAATTATCATAGTAAACAGGAAATTTGTATCATAAAAATGGGAAATATCGACTTTCAGGAAAGTTGGTTTGATAACAGCAAAGATCATTATAGAAAACGAAATTTGTATCATAAAATGGGAAATATCTACTTTCCGGAAAGTTGGTTATCTACTTCCCCGAAAAGTAGATAGATTTTCTAATTTTCGGAAAATAGTTATGACTTTTGGGAAAGTAGATTTTCAATATTTTCAGGGAAATATTACCTAATTTGATGAATTATATAGAAAAGAATTGTATCATAAAAATAAAATATCTACTTTCGGAAGTTGGTTAGATAGCAAATTTGCCGAAGTAGATTATCATAGAAAACGGGAAATTTGTATCATAAAAATGAAATATCTACTTTCCGCGAAAGTTTCTTAGATAACCAACTTTCGAAATGAATTATCATAGAAAACGGAAATTTGTTTCATAAAATGGGAAATATCAACTTTCCGGAAAGTTGGTTATCTAACAACTTTCCGGAAATAGATTATCTAGAAACGAGAAATTTGTATCATAAATGGGAAATATCTACTTTCCGGAAGTTGGTTATCTACTGAAAAGTAGATAGATTTTAATTTTTCGGAAGTAGATTATCGAACTTTTTGGAAGGAAATATTCATATTTTCGAAATATTACCTAATTTTTGGAAGTAGATTATCATAGAAAACAGGAAATTTGTATCATAAAAATGAAATATCTACTTTCCGGGAAGTAAATTTAGATAACTTGGTACGAAAATAGATTATCATAAAACAGAAATTGTATCATAAAAATGGGAAATATCTTCGCAGTTTCTTAGATAACCAACTTCCGAAAATAGATTATCATAGAAAACGGAAATTTGTATCATAAAAATGGGAAATATCTACTTTCCGGAAAGTTGGTTATCTACTTCCGAAAAGTAGATAGTTCTAATTTTCGGGAAAGTAGATTATCGACTTTTGGGAAAGTAGATTTTCAGTTTTTCGAAATATTACCTAATTTTGGGAAGTAGATTATCTAGAAAATAGAAATTTGTATCATAAAAATGGGAAATATCTACTTTCCGGGAAAGTTGGTTAGATAACTAAATTTGCCGAAAATAGATTATCATAAAACAAATTTGTATCATAAAAATGGGAAATATCTGCTTTCCGCGAAAGTTTCTAGATAACCAACCAATAGATTATCATAGAAAACGAAAATTTGTATCATAAAAATGGGAAATATCTACTTTCCGGGAAAGTTGGTTATCTACTTCGAAAAGTGATAGATTTTCTAATTTTTCGGAAAATAGATTATCGACTTTTTGGGAAAGTAGATTTTCTGTATTTCGAAATATTACTAATTTTGGGAAGTAGATTATCATAGAAAAGGAAATTTGTATCTATAAAAATGGGAAATATCTACTTTCCGGGAAAGTTGGTTAGATAACCAAATTTGCCGAAAATAGATTATCATAAAACAGGAAATTTATCATAAAAATTGGAAATATCTACTTTCGCGAAAGTTTCTTAGATAACCACTTTCGAAAGCAGATTATCATAAAACGGGAAATTTGTATATAAAATGGGAAATATCGACTTTCGGGAAAGTTGGTTAGATAACAACTTTCCCAAAATGGATTATCATAGAAAACGAAATTTGTATCATAAAAATGGAAATATCTACTTTCGGGAAAGTTGGTTATCTACTTCGAAAGTAGATAATTTCAAATTTTCGGGAAAGTAGTTATCGACTTTTTGGGAAGAGTAGATTTTCGTATTTTCGAAATATTACCTAATTTTGGGAATTATCATAGAAACGGGAAATTTGTATCATAAAAAAGTTTGGTTAGATAACCAAATTTGCCGAAAATAGATTATCATAAAACAGGAAATTTGTATCATAAAAATGGGAAATATCTACTTTCCGGGAAAGTTGGTTAGATAACCAAATTTGCCGAAAATAGATTATCATAGAAACAGGAAATTTGTATCTTAAAAATGGGAAATATCAACTTTCCGGGAAGTTGGTTAGATAACCACTTTCCGAAAATGAATTATCATAAACAGAAATTTGTATCATAAAAATGGGAAATATCTACTTTCGGGAAGTTGGTTATCTACTTCCCGAAAAGTAATAGATTTCTAATTTTCGGGAAAGTAGATTATCGACTTTTGGGAAAGTAGATTTTCATATTTTCGGGAAATATTACCTAATTTTGGGAAGTAGATTATCATAGAAAACGGGAAATTTGTATCATAAAA
>NW_024744971.1:0-11170 GCF_018991925.1 Homarus americanus
AATCCCCTAACGGTGCCGTTTGTATATTAAGAAATACCGAAGCCATACAGTACAACACCAGCGAATATGAAGTATCACTGTAACCGGCAACTGTTACTCACTCATACCTACATACATATATAGAGTCTTTACAGAATGATAGCAGACACGGGGAAGACGAACAACAAGAGGAGAAGAGTTAGAAGAAAATCAACTTCAAGCTAAGAAGAAGAATACCAAGACATTTCATCCAAACAAGAAAACAACACACACACAATCAAGCCGACCAAACACTGAGAAACCATGGCGGAACCCAACATGCACCGGACGCTTGACCTGACTCTATCCTGCCGCATCCAGGCGAGTTGCTGCTTAAAGTCCCTCACGCAAGCGCTGTTTAGCCACTGCACCTATTCTATCCTCCTAAAATTCACTTCAATCCCCCCCTGCCACTAGCATGTTATGTATGTATGTATGTATGTATGTATGTATGTATGTATGTATGTATGAATGAATGATAACTGCAACTTTGTGTATTAAAACTCATTACTCTTACCGAAGTAATATAGTGCGTGGTTATGTTATGTCATGTTAGGATAGATTATAAACTACATTGGGTTACATTTCGTGAGGTTCGGTGACGCTACAGGAAGTTAGGTGAGTTACCTGGAGGTTAGGTGAATGTTGACTGACTGACTGACAATTATTAGGAAGTGGTTCCAACACGTTCACGCACAACCTATACTCATACCACAAGTCCAGAATTAGAGAGGATCATGTTATTGGATATATTTTCAACGATTTACTCAGTGTCTAACCAACTCTTTTGCGATTTAAATGTGGACCTAAAATTAGGTCCGTATATTTGTTTGTCGTGGTGGTGGTGGTGGTGGTGGTGTGCGCCCGTCCATCAGGTTGATTAACCACCAAAACCATAAAGGGTGCGGCCCTGCCGTTTCAGGGCATAAACCACATCCATGGCGGTGACGGTCTTCCTTTTTGCGTGCTCGGTGTAGGTAACGGCGTCACGGATGACGTTCTCCAGAAACACCTTGAGGACGCCGCGGGTCTCCTCGTAGATGAGGCCGGATATACGTTTAACACCTCCACGCCGAGCTAGACGACGAATGGCGGGCTTGGTGATACCCTGGATGTTGTCACGAAGCACCTTACGATGACGCTTGGCGCCACCCTTTCCAAGTCCCTTGCCTCCTTTGCCTCGTCCAGTCATGTTGTTGTGGTTGCTACTACAGGTGGTCCTGGTGTGGCTTCGCCGAAAAAATCGAAAAATGCTAGTGACAGGGGGGAAGGAGGTTCAGGAGAAGAATAAAGGGAGGATTGAAGTGAATTTTAGGAGGAGAGAACAGATGCAGTGGCTAAACACCGCTTGCGTGAGGGATTATAAGATGGGGGCAGCAGCAACAACCCGGCTGGACGCGGCAGGGAGGCGACAAGACAAGGCCAGGCTAGCGTCAGGTCAAGCGTCAGGTCAAGCGTCAGGTCAGGCGTCAGGTGCGTGTTGGGTTGGGCAATGGATGTTCAGTGCTTGGTCGGCTTGATTGTGTTTGGTTTCTTGTGTGGAGGGGATGTCTTGGTCTTCTTAGCTTGATGTCGATTTTCTTCTCTCTCTCCTTCTCTTCTTGCTCTCTTGAATTGTCCATTCGTTTGTGTTTGGGTCTTCTTGTTCGTCTTCCTCGTATTTTAAGTCCTCATAGGTGTGGAAGAATTCAGAGAGGGAGAGGTTGACCACGTGGGCTTCAGCACCACTGGCCGCGTGGGCTTCAGCACCACGGGCCACGTGGTGTTCTTGGTTCTGTGTGGTGGGCTGCTTCTGTTGAGGTTTCTTTTCTTGGTTTTTCTTTACTGCTGGTTTTTTCTTTTCTTGGGAGCGTACAGCAAGGAGGGCCTCTTTGTAGCTCAGTTTTTTCTCAAGACGAGCCTTGGCTACCCTGCATTCCTCCTTCCATCTGGGGCAGGTCCGGTCGGCGGAGGAGTGTGGGCCACCACAGGCAACGCATTTTTTCTCTGTGTTGGGGCAGGCCGTGTAGCGGTGTCCCGGGCTGCCACACATGGAGCAGGTGTCTTCCTGCGCCTCACACTTGTTTACAGTGTGTCCATAGTGCTGGCATTTGTAACACCGTTTCGGTCTCGCCGAATCAGATCAGAAAAATGCTAGTGACAGGGGGGAAGGAGGTTCAGGAGAAGAGTAAAGGGAGGATTGAAGTGAATTTTAGGAGGAGAGAACAGATGCAGTGGCTAAACACCGCTTGCGTGAGGGATTATAAGATGGGGGCAGCAGCAACAACCCGGCTGGACGCGGCAGGGAGGCGACAAGACAAGGCCAGGCTAGCGTCAGGTCAAGCGTCAGGTCAAGCGTCAGGTCAGGCGTCAGGTGCGTGTTGGGTTGGGCAGTGGATGTTCAGTGCTTGGTCGGCTTGGTGTGTTTTGGTTTCTTGTGTGGAGGGGATGTCTTGGTCTTCTTAGCTTGATGTCGATTTTCTTCTCACTCTCCTCCTCTTCTTGCTCTCTTGAATTGTCCATTCGTTTGTGTTTGGGTCTTCTTGTTCGTCTTCCTCCTCGTATTTTAAGTCCTCATAGGTGTGGAAGAATTCAGAGAGGGAGAGGTTGACCACGTGGGCTTCAGCACCACTGGCCGCGTGGGCTTCAGCACCACTGGCCGCGTGGGCTTCAGCACCACGGGCCACGTGGTGTTCTTGGTTCTGTATGGTGGGCTGCTTCTGTTGAGTTTTCTTTTCTTGGTTTTACTTTACTGCTGGTTTTTTCTTTTCTTGGGAGCGTACAGCAAGGAGGGCCTCTTTGTAGCTCAGTTTTTTCTCAAGACGAGCCTTGGCTACCCTGCATTCCTCCTTCCATCTGGGGCAGGTCCGGTCGGCGGAGGAGTGTGGGCCACCACAGGCAACGCATTTTTTCTCTGTGTTGGGGCAGACCGTGTAGCGGTGTCCAGGGCTGCCACACATGGAGCAGGTGTCTTCCTGCGCCTCACACTTGTTTACAGTGTGTCCATAGTGCTGGCATTTGTAACACCGTTTCGGTCTGCAGTAGGGCTTGACTGGCACAGTTACCCACGCCAGTTGAACTTCCTTGGGTAGGGTGGAGTGGTGTCCGATGAGGGCAGTGGTGTCGGACAGCTTCTTCACAACTTGGAGCTGCTGCTCCTTGAGGAGCTCACTCAGCTCTGCTTTGTCCATGTGGGCAATTTCGGCGTGGGAGATTACACCCAGCTTCAAGTTGTCCCACATGAAGGCAAACATTTTAAAAGGAATGCCGTTGATGTCTGGGATCTCCGCGCGTTGAGCGGGCATGCCCATCTCGGCGAAGGTGATCTTGATGTCACCATGGAGCTTTAGGCGTTCTACCTTGGTGACCCCCACGATCCCATTAGCTTCGAAAAACTTCTGGAGAACTAGGAGGTTTAGTTTCTTGGGGCAGGTCGGCGTGTCCGGACGTATCCGCGCCACGTTAACAAACTCGTGTCCGTTCATGGTGAGGGAGAGAGAGTGTCTGCTTCGCCCACGGTTTGGTGGGAGTAGGTGGCGTGCTGTGGACGCAGCGGTAGTATCGTTCATCCAAGGCCGTCCCTCCCTCTTGGAGGTGGGGCGTAGCTTGCGGATGACGCATGCGGCACTCGTGGCCAATGAGGTGGCCACTGAGGTGGAGAATGTCTGTATATAAGCCCGCCCGCCTGCCGGGCCGCCCCTTCGGCCTCCTGGCAGATACACCCCACGCTGACCAGTGACCACTTCGCCACCCTAACAACGCTGAAGGTGAACAAACTCCCCACTCCACCCCCCCCGAGATGGAGATACAACACTCAAAAGGCAGACTGGGGACTCTTCAAGAAACACCTGGCTAAGTGGCGCGAAAAATCACAGCCGGCCGGCGCAGCACCCGCGGATGAGACAACCCTCCACCACCAATTGGTCGAGGCGTTTCACCTAGCGGCAGAAGAGGCTATCCCAAAAACCAAACCCACATCAAGACAGTACAATGATTACTGGTACTACTGTCCCAGGGTGAAAGAACTCAACCACAGAGTGAACATGGCCCGAAGAAACTACAGGAGACATCCCACGGCAACAAACAGACATCTCCTGCAAGTCATAGTTAAGGATACCAGGGAAGAGAAGGAAGAAATTAAAAACGTAAGCTGGCTCAAGTGGTGCTCCGAACTGAACGAGCACACCTCCCTTGGCAAGATGTGGGCCCAGATCCGAAGGGCATCTGGGAAGGCAACACCACAACCACCAACTCATCCCAACCCAGAAGAGGAAGCCGAGAGACTTGCAAAACTGTTCTCTGACCGAGCAGCAACGAAGAACCTCCCGAGACAGGCGGAGGAGACACAACGGCGTCTGCGACAGGTCAGACTCCAGACGATCCAAGAGGCCTGCAACAGTGAAGATGATACTGACAGACCATTCAACCAGCAAGAACTCCAGAAGTCGCTAAAACGAAGCAAGGATACAGCTCCAGGGGCCGACAGGATAACCTACTCCATGCTTTCTCATGCCGGTACAGCCGGACACGAGGCTCTGCTGCAAGCCATCAATGCTTCGTGGACAGCACAAAGACTCCCACCAGAATGGAAGAAGGCAGATATACAGCCCATTCCGAAGCCCAGAGAACCAGACAAACCGAGGCCCATCTCCCTTCTCAGCTGCATAGCGAAGACGGGAGAAAGAATGGCTCTCAACCGACTCAAGTGGAAAGTAGGCAGCCCACACCCCCACATCTTTGCTTACACCGAGAACACCGGCACAGGCAACAACATCGCCGAGATACTCAGCACAGTGGACAACAAACCAGCTCTGGTGGTCTTCCTCGACCTGGAGAAAGCCTTCGAACTAGCAAATCCTTTGGCCATTACAACTACGCTCGCTAAAAAAGGCGTCAAAGGAAGGTTGCTAGGGTGGATCCAGAACTACCTCACACAGAGAGAAGCACGAGTACGCTTTCAGGGAGCAACCTCAAGCTACAGGGTCCACGAAAACGGAACCCCACAAGGAGGCATCCTCAGTCCAATGCTGTTCAACGTCCTGATGGAAAATCTGGTCAAACTTCCCTTCAGACAAACAGCCAAGCTCCTATGCTATGCAGACGACTTACAGCTTATAGTAAGAGGATCGAACAGACTAGCCAACACGCAACACGCACTCCAACTTATAGAAGAGGAGTGCAACAGACTTGGACTCAAGATAAATCCAGCCAAGTCGAAAGCGATGGCCATCTGCACAGACACACCAGACAAGATGCTCTCCATACAAAACACGCCGGTAGTCTGGACCAACGCCCACCAGTGTCTTGGAATCTGGTTTGACCAGAAACTCACCTTCAAGCCGCAACTCGAGTATCTCAGGCACAGGACGAAGAGCAGACACAATATAATGAGGTCGCTCACCAGCAAATCCGCAGGAGCAAACCTTCATGTGCTCAAAGCCTACTACACAGCCGCCATCAGATCGCTGGTAGATTACAGTGCTCCAGCACTCATTGGACTGAGAGAAGACCAAATAGCTAAGCTAGAAGTCATTCAAAACAATGCTCTCAGGACCATGCTCGGAGCACCCATGTGGACCAGAATTTGCAATCTGCAAATGGAAACCGAGCTACCACCCCTGGCAGTACGAGTCAAGCAGGTGACAGCCGGTCTCCTCGCCAAAATCTGCAGAGCAGACAAGCCCACAGCTGCCAAGATTCGAATCAGTGCCTCTCTCCACCTCGACCACAGAGTGCGAGGGGCCACCTGGTCGCACGAGGCAAGCGAGGTCATCCGACACCTGCAAGCAGAAACACTCGTCAAGAACAACCAAGACACACGAGACAATGGTTACACTGTTCCTCCACCATGGAGCCCTCCACCAGCCACCCTCAAATTCACCGACCTCGGCGACAGTAAAGCCAACCTCCAGAAGGAGGACCTCAAAAAAATATCTCTCCAAGCCATAGCCACCGAGACACCGGCTGATGCAGCATCATACTTCACAGACGGCTCGGTGGACCCAAAACATCATAGATCCGGAGCGGCCTTCTACACCCAAGGTCAGACCCTCCAATGGAGACTTTCCAACGACTGCTCCACCCTACAAACAGAACTGGTAGCAATCTCAAAGGCCCTACAACACGCTGCAACACAACACAACAAGTCCGTCATAATTCACACGGACTCGAAATCAGCCATGCAGGCGCTGCAACACAGTCAACCAAGAGACAACGTCCACATCATCACCTCGATCCTCGCACAGCTACAGGAATTCCAAAGCCAAAACCGACCAGTCGTCTTACACTGGATTCCCAGTCATGTAGGGATCGGAGGAAACGACGTGGCAGACGAAGCAGCCAAGGCAGCTACACGTTCCAGTAGCGTACACATCCAAGTTCCAGCAAGTGTGCAACAGATCAAGAATCACCTCAGAAAGACTACCAAGCTCCACATCAAAAAGAGCTTCCTTCATGCACTCAACGCTGGTTCCCAATCAGCCAAATGGTACCTAGCGGCCACAAAAGGGGAACCACCTTTCGCAGACAAGAAAACTCCAAGACAAACCCAAGTCAGCCTTCACCGACTACGACTAGGGTACAAGTGCTCCTGGCAGATGATCGGAAATGACGTCACGGAATGCACCTACTGTCAGGAGCCAGCAGCCAACCCACTTGAACACTATCTCCTCGATTGCGAGGTCACACAAAGCCTCCGAAACAGAACTCAAATCTCCCAAGAAACACACACAACACCAGCGGCCACTCTAACCCGAAAGGCCCATGCAGACCACATTCACCACCTACTCCGGGTCATCACACGATACCCACCACCCAGATAGCTTAGATAGCATCCTCTCCCAGCAAGTGCGGACCCCAGTTCGGGGGGCGCGCCACTCCGAAGCTGACCACGTCCAAGAGTGGGGGCTGGTGGTAAGCGTCCACTGATCGGGGGTCCGCTCACACTTGCAACCTGCAGTATCCCTCCAATCTGCAGGTGGGACCACCTCCAATCCCAATCCGGTCTGGCTGCTCCTGGAGCTCCAGCCGGAACCACCAAACGGGCCGCCTATAGGCAAAGGCCCGTGTCGGACTACGGTCCGACAATCTATACAACAACAACAACAACCAGGCCGCCCGTATTGACTATTTCGTCGTCGAGATGGCCCGTACTAAACAGACTGCCCGCAAGTCCACTGGAGGCAAGGCTCCACGGAAGCAGCTTGCCACCAGGGCAGCTCGCAAGTCCGCCCCAGCCACCGGTGGTGTCAAGAAGCCCCATCGTTACAGGCCCGGAACCGTCGCCCTTCGTGAGATCCGTCGTTACCAGAAGAGCACAGAGCTACTCATCAGGAAGCTGCCCTTCCAGCGCCTGGTGCGTGAGATCGCCCAGGATTTCAAGACTGACCTGCGCTTCCAGTCGTCTGCCGTCATGGCTCTGCAGGAAGCCTCTGAGGCTTACCTGGTGGGTCTTTTCGAGGACACCAAACTGTGTGCCATTCACGCCAAGCGCGTTACCATCATGCCCAAGGACATCCAGCTGGCCCGGCGCATCCGCGGAGAGCGTGCTTAAGTCCTCTTCCTTGGGGACAAACAAAAAGCACAACAAAACCTACCAGACATCTATAACTCGGCCCTTCTCAGGGCCAAAGAACTGTTCTGAAGATAATTTTCTTGACAATCGAAATGGTTGGTGGTAGGAGAGCGTTAATTTCGGTTACCCAAATCGCCTAACGGTAAGTTGGTAACATTCGTGCAGGCACGATTGTATAGTAGGTCATCAATTCGGGAGGTGAGTGCAACAAACAAGAGCTAGTAACAAATAAAGATATAAACAATAAATAAATAAATAAATAAATAACTAAGATAAAATAAAATAAAATAAAATAAATTGTTTACATGAAATAGGCGTGCTGCAAACAAGAAATGAAGCCCAAACACACTCCAGGTATGTCACTTTGCAGTGGGTGTGAAACTACTCCACGCAGAATTTATTTATTTATTTATTTATTATGTTTCGATTTAGTCCTGTTTCTACGCCAATAGAGAATGCAGATTATTATAATTTTTTTATTATTTCCCTCTCAATACATCACTGTCGGTAACTGTCTCTTTAACATGTAACTGTGGCTCCGATGGAGCCGATTAAGTTGTAGTAGTGGGATGGCGTGTTTGTTGTGCACAAGTAACCTCTTACTTGGAAGAGGTGTACTTGGTGACAGCCTTAGTGCCCTCAGACACGGCATGCTTGGCCAGTTCACCGGGCAGCAAGAGTCGGACAGCTGTCTGGATTTCCCGACTTGTAATGGTGGAGCGTTTGTTGTAGTGCGCCAGGCGGGAAGCCTCGGCAGCGATGCGCTCGAAGATGTCGTTCACGAAAGAGTTCATGATGGACATAGCTTTGGAGGAGACTCCTGTGTCGGGGTGCACTTACTTCAGTACCTTGTAGATGTAGATGCTGTAGCTTTCCTTCCTCCTGCGCTTCTTCTTCTTGTCACCCTTGGCAATGGCCTTCTGGGCCTTTCCAGCCTTCTTGGCAGCCTTTCCGGAAGTTTTGGGAGGCATGGCGGCACGGTTACTCGTGGCGCGGAGCGAGAGAATTGAAAACTGGCCCGACTAACTTTTCCTTATATACCGAGCGGGCCGCTCAGGATCAGACTGGCTGCAGCTACGGCTCTCTTACATTGGTTGGGTCCGCGAGACGGCCACCTGGCCTGATCCTGAGCTTGGTATAAAAGACCAAGGTGGCCCGAGGAAATTTAACTCCTATCACGAAAAGCAGCAGCAGCAACATGTCAGGACGCGGCAAGGGAGGCCAGGTGAAGGGCAAGTCAAAGTCCCGTTCTAGCAGGGCCGGACTCCAGTTCCCCGTGGGTAGGATCCACCGTCTCTTGCGTAAAGGCACCTATGCTGAGCGTGTTGGTGCAGGTGCCCCTGTGTACCTTGCAGCCGTCATGGAGTACCTGGCAGCAGAAGTGCTCGAGCTGGCCGGTAACGCCGCCCGCGACAACAAGAAGACCCGCATTATCCCGCGTCATCTTCAGCTTGCCATTCGCAATGACGAGGAGCTGAACAAGCTCCTATCTGGAGTCACCATTGCCCAAGGGGGTGTCCTTCCTAACATCCAAGCTGTGCTCCTCCCCAAGAAGACAGAGAAGAAATAAGAACCCAAGGTTCGTTCACACAAGACAACCTAACCAAACAGGCTCCTTTCGGAGCCACAGGATATCACTTAAAGAGAGAAATATACGACATCAACGTTTTGCAGGATAACACTCTGTGGAAATTGAGTGTAAATGTTTTAGAATGGTGTAGATGTGAAGGGCGGTTGAGGGGGCCTGGGGTGGGGGACTTAAACGGGACTTAGAAGGGCGCAAGAAGCAGCAGCAGCAGCAGCAGCAGCCAGGGAGGCGACCTTATTTTCAGTCAGGTTCATACACAAAGAAATACATCAGATTCATTGACAGTACAGTACACATTTACCAGTGTGGGCTAGCCAATTTGGGATAAAGAGCAAGAATGTAATGTCCTCAATGAAGTAATGACATAGTTCAAGATACAATAAGTGAGGTGGCCTGAAGTCTTTGACAGTGTCACATTCAATAATATAGTAGTGCTTTAAAGGTGTATCACCAAGTTTACATGCTGAGTGTTCCGGTATGGGTACAGCGTTACTAACTAGCCAGATGTGTCTGTATCCTAACCTAATTCTGTCCACGACTACATCACACAGGCAGGCAGGAGCAAGTTGTTTGGACACTCTTCCTAGCCCCCTTGGTCCCTGTTCACCTACCTACTGTAGCAGTAAGTAGGTACCTGTTGTAAATCGAAAGGTTGCCAATTCGTATTCAGGGAAAGTTGTTGGAGCTTCTAAACTTGAACTGACACAATCCGAGGAGTGGTGACCCGAGGATCACAGACACTATCTCTCCCACTACAAATCCCTTCCTAACCTCCTGCTCCTTCCTCTGTCCTCCAAAAATTGAACCATGCTATCGCAAAGGTAATAATACAGGTAGAGACAACAACATATTTTCCTATTGTCTTATTATATATTAATAACAGAAACGCTGCCGCCATCCCGGAGGCTTTACATTGTCTCACTGTTCATTCCCTCCACAATTCTTCCTCTTACTTCTTCTTCTTCTTCTTCTTCTTCTTCTTCTTCTTCTTCTTCTTCTTCTTCTTCTTCTTCTTCTTCTTCTTCTTCTTCTTCTTCTTCTTCTTCCATCAATACTTTATTAACGGTGTATGTAAGTTTCACCCTGTTTTGCACTACAGCGGTAGAGCAAAGTATATTTTGTTAGCAATAAACCAAAAGCATATTTTATGGCCTAATCATCACTACATAGAACACCACCCATAAAGCATGATACTAGTAGACCACAAAAACTGCTATAAACCCCCAAAGCATATTTTATTGCCTAATCATCACTACATAGAACACCACTCATAAAGCATGATACTATTAGACCACAAACTGCTATAAACCCCAATAATATACTATACTAGTGACTCTAATTGTGTTACCCAATATTATACGAAATAATACTATAAAACATAATAATAAACACACTAATAGTGTATATTAGTTGAATGCACAATCTGATGAGAAGTCAAAAAAAAAAAAAAAAAAAATAGCAACAACCTAGAAAGAGTGTAGAGTATTTTTGTGCAAACTATTATACTAGTAGATGGTCTAAGATAACTGTATGTGAAGGAAAAGGTGTGCTCTCCACTCAAACTTTCTTTTTATGAAATCTCCTGCTCCCCAGCTGAGCGGTACGCCCAATGGGAAACAAAACGTGGCACATAACACGCCGCCCGCCAGCTCTGGCTCGGTGAATAGGAATCAGTAATCGGGCGGAGTATAAACAACACCGCCGCCAATGTGCTCCTCCCATCTCTGAGGAAATCTGGCGGGCAACTTAGTATTATATTAACATGTAATAATAATAACAATAATAATAATAATAATACTACTACTACTACTAATAATAATAATAATAATAATAATAATATTAATAATAATAATATTAATAATAATAAAATGCAATTTCATTTTATAACACATACTAACAAAATAGTGTATAGCCTACTATACTTAACTATAATAGGTTAGGTTGCGTAGGAGGATCTAAAAAGTACAGTAGTATACACACACACACACACACACACACACACACACACACAC
>NW_024744972.1:0-12134 GCF_018991925.1 Homarus americanus
GAAATGGTCCGTCTTGAGGATGTGGTTCAGGAGGTGAGGTGAAGATATAAACCTCGAAGACGTCATAAAACACAGAGATGACACTATTTCTAACCTTCCCAAGTCTCTGGTGGGTGGCAGGTGATCACCAACATGAAAAACACCAACATGAAATACACCATCATGAAATACACCAACATGAAATGCGCCAAAATGAAATAGAAGATGCCAAGTGAGGTTGATTATGACTCAGACAGTAACCATAGCAGGACCTAAAAACAGCCAAGACTGTTCTAAAATGAGAACTTAAATTATAATTTCTGCCCAAGAGTGCGAGTGAGTGAACTTTAATTTCCATTATAGTACAGTATAAAACTTTAATGAGTTTATCTTCAACGTGATCTTAAATTTTAGTGGGTGAATTTTTTCATTGGATAATTAAGTCTTTTAGAATAACATTTTAAGGCGGCCATTTAGTGTCATCATGCTGTAAGATGTAGATACGCTCCAAAAAGTATGTTTACGATTTTGTGTTAGACGATATGACACAACAGACAAAGGATTTTGACGACCCTACCGAGACAACAGGAGTCACAGTGTTCATTTGAAATTCATCGGTCTCCTCCATAAAGGCACTTTTGGAGTGTTTGTTTACAACTCCTAGTGGTTAATGTGATGCAGCAGTGTACAGCTCATAGTCCATAAGGTGTTTCTTAGGCCAGACCCTTGAGAGTACAGTGGGTGGTTACACTACTCACCTGCCTTACACTCTCCCTGATGCTATTGTTAGATGTTGAAACAGGAACTGTGGATCAACCTGTACAGCTTCTCCTTTTACTTTCACACAAACAATAGATTTAACATGTTGCCTAAGTACTTTGATGAAACAATAAGCACAAATGTGTTATCGTCATGATCCGCCTTATGCGATTATATTGCCAGTTGATGTGGGCCCGACCTTGTTTTGACACACTGACTGGCCTCGTGTTAATTTATTCTCACTTAACATACTTTTTTCGTACCTGAACTCCTCGACCGAACGCTCTTAAAGTTTGTAGAGAAGTTGAAACGGGTCTTATTGATATTCGTGTAGGCAGATTGATAGAGGTCCCAGCAATAAGAGAGTACAGCCGGGTCCTGCTGGAGACACTGAACACATTTACGTTATTACATCTGGAAATACACGATCACTCACCAAAGAAAACGAAGACAATTTTACCAACTAATATGGTCAGGTTCTGCAGATATGGGCCACAGCTCACGTACGGTCGCTATCTGATCTTCTCGACCAGTGTAACAAGAAAGATCTTTACAAACACTATAATATGTAGTCAACGTGCAGTGACTCAGTAATAACTTATTGCTCCTTTGATTCAAGTGTTCGACAACAAGCCGAATATGTTCCCTCTGTTCCTTTGACTATCTTGTGTGTGCGATCTTGTGGACTGGGGCGTGATCACGATCAATGGTTGTCCCACTCACTCACTCACTAGGTTTCCTGCCATCTCTTACCCATGAAATTAGATTAAATCTGCCCTGTCGTATCCTCTTTACCTATCCTATCCCCCCTTGTCTCTATTAACCTTAATATATCATCACTCTCTCTCCCCTACTCTCCTTCCCTGCTTCCTCTACCACTATCTCCACCTCCTCTTTCCTTCACCTTCCACAATTATTATATCCTCATATCTATGTCTCTCATTCTCTTTATCTGTTCCTACTTCTTTCACTATATCTCTCTATCCCCTCAGCCTAAATCACAATGGCTACAAGAACGAGAGCTTGTGTTGGTAAAAGAGGAATTTTTGAACACCATGACAAATGTATATTTTTTGATGACTTAGGGAGAATGTGTGGCGTGATTAGTGTAGAAGAGGAGATTATCACACCCTTCTACCCAGTTTTCTTAGTCTCTTATGCCCCACCCTGCCAGTCCTCATACCCTACCCTTCTAGTTCCTCATACCCTACCCTGTTAGTCCCTCATGCCCTACCCTGTTAATCCCTCATACCCTACCATTCCAGTCCCTCATATTCCACCCTACCAGATCCTCATACCTCACCCTTCCAGCCTGTCTTTGTGTCCCAACCAAATTAAGTTCTGTAAAAATCTACCTGATGTCTTTCGCCTTCCCTTACCATCATCTCCCAATTGGTTGTCTTGTAAATAGTAGATCGATGCCCTGGAGTCTCTGGTAGTTTCAATAAGTCTGGAACCCAACTCATTAAGGAACTTCAGGGTGCTGTCATGCTGGGGAGGGAGGGAGAGGGAGCTGCATTATGCTGTCATGCAGGGGAGGGAGGGAGAGGGAGCTGCATTATGCTGTCATGCTGGGGAGGGAGGGAGAGGGAGCTGCATAATGTTCTCATGCTGGGGAGGGAGGGAGAGGGAGCTGCATTATACTGTCATGCTGGGGAGGGAGGGAGAGGGAGCTGCATTATGCTGTCATGCTGGGGAGGGATGGAGAGGGAGCTGCATAATGTTGTCATGCTGGGAGGAGGGGCTGCGTGCTGTCATGCTGGGAGGAGGGGAGGGGCTGCATGTGATTGTCATGCTGGGGGAGGAGGGAGAGGGCTGCATTATATGCTGTCATACCAGGCAGGGGAGGAGGAGAGGGAGCTGCATTATGCTGTCATGCTGGGGGAGGGAGGGAGGGAGAGGGAGCTGCATTATGCTGTCATGCTGGGAAGGTAGGGAGAGGGAGCTGCATTATGCTGTCATGCTGGGGAGGGAGGGAGAGGGAGCTGCATTATGTTGACATGCTGGGGAGGGAGGGAGAGGGAGCTGCATAATGTTGTCATGCTGGGTAGGGAGTGAGAGGGAGCTGCATTATCCTGTTATGCTGGGGAGAGAGGGAGAGGGAGTTGCATTATGTTGTCATGCTGGGGAGGGAGGTAGAGGGAGCTGCATTATGCTGTCATGCTCAGGAAGGAGGAACTGCATTATGCTGTATCAAGCTGGGATGGAGAGGCATTATGCTGTAATGCTGTCATGCTGGGGAGGGAGGGAGAGCGAGTTGCATAATGTTGTCATGCTGGGCAAGGAGGGAGAGGGAGCTGCATTATGCTGTCATGCTGGCGAGGGAGGGAGAGGGAGCTGCATTATGATGTCATGCTGGGAAGGGAGGGAGAGGAAGCTGCATTATGCTGTCATGCTCGGGAAGGAGGGAGAGGGAACTGCATTATGCTGTCAAGCTGGGGATGGAGGGAGAGGGAGCTGCATTATGCTGTCATGCTGGGGAGAGAGGGAGAGGGAGCTGCATTATGCTGTCATGCTGGGGAGGCGCTGCATTATGCTGTCATGCTGGGAAGGGAGGGAGAGGGAGCTGCATTATGCTGTCATGCTCGGGAAGGAGGGAGAGGGAACTGCATTATGCTGTCAAGCTGGGGATGGAGGGAGAGGGAGCTTCATTATGCTGTCATGCTGGGGAGAGAGAGGGCACGTGTACTGTCATGCTGGGGGATGGAGGGGCTGGGTGTGCTGTCATGCTGCTGGGGAAGGGGAGGGGAGAGGGGCTGCATTATGCTGTCATGCTGGGGGAGGGAGGGAAGGAGAGGGAGCTGCATTATGCTCTCATGCTGGGAAGAGAGGGAGAGGGAGCTGCATTATGCTGTCAAGCTGGGGAGGGAAGGAGAGGGAGCTGCATTATGTTGACATGCTGGGGAGGGAGGGAGAGGGAGCTGCATAATGTTGTCATGCTGGGTAGGGAGTGAGAGGGAGCTGCATTATCCTGTCATGCTGGGGAGAGAGGGAGAGGGAGTTGCATTATGTTGTCATGCTGGGGAGGGAGGTAGAGGGAGCTGCATTATGCTGTCAATTCGGGGAGGGAGGGAGAGGAGGTCGCATTATGCTGCATGCTGCATTAATATGATGCAGCATAACTCCAGCAGTCTCACTACAGCTTTGTATGTTTACTGTATGTTTACAGTCGAATGAAAACCTGAGAGACTACTCAATATAAGTCCTTTCATTATCATTGTCACGGACACGGACACAAGAATTCAATGGATCTAAGTAACGAAAAGAAGGAATAATTTAAGTTGTTGTCAAAGACTTTCATATGATTATTGTTTATAACTGAAGGTCTTGGAACTATTTTATCACAACAAAGAAATATAATGCAGTAAAACATGGACAGTGACGAAGTAAAATAAAGAACAAACACAAACTGTGACATAGAGAACATCCAAGATACAGGAAGACAAACAATAGTAAAATAACAAGGACAGTCATGAGGACACTGAAGGTGAAACTAACAAAAGATACCTGGAGGAGTTGTTATAAATATTGATTTATGTTTTTAACTTTTTGTACTTTTTTGAAGATTTTGTTTTCTCCATAATACAAAAATATCGGTTAATATTCGTTTTTATCCCAATAGGTATTTGGCATTTTTTACCATTATCACTAGGATTATTTTCAGGTTAGGTCAGATGAGGTCAGGTAAGGTAGGTTAAAGAATACCAAAATACAAAAAAAAAAATATCTACCAATTGGGGAAATTGGGATGAAAACAAACTTTTACCCAATTTTCTCCAAGAGGTGTAAGATGATCTTGCAGCTTCATACAAATTCACTAAACAACAATAATAATCCAAGAGTTAGTAAGGCATCACCTGGTCATATTAAGCCCACCTGGTGAAGATAAACATGTTGGTAATGTTTGTATCGTGACTGAACCACCTCACACGGCAGCCCTGAGGCTTTAGGCCACTGACTTAAGTGCTTACATTATACAAAATAACGCTCTGTAATGGCCGATGATGCTGTTTTGGTTGTCTAATTGTAGTTTCCAACACAGTAATTACAGCAGGTATCTTTTTATTATCCTGCCATTAAAATAATTAAGTGAATTTATAGACTTACGTAACATCATGAAAGTATAAACCGATGAATTAAAATTAAATAATTATCTTATAAAACAACTAATCTATTTAATTTTCCTTTGAGAGTTAAAGGGATAAAATACACACTAACTGGAGTCTAACTAACCTGGTGTGACTCCTCTCCGCCCCACCCAACACATAATCATCCACTCCAGGTAACCTTACACCGCCTAATGGAGCCAACCCTAATAGAATCACACCGAACTTATCCAAATAAACTTTTCAGTGGGTAACCTTGACTCTACCACACCTTGGCTTTAGACGCTAGTATAAGTCTGGCTGGAGGGACCGTAGTCATTATAAGGGAAGCTTTTTAATAATAGCCATTACCTGCCTCCCGTTAACACTAATGAAATGTTCCTAAAATTAAACAAACTACAATTAAATCCAAATCCTTTTGAATATTTACATAATTTACTGGAGTGTTTCATTATGTTAGTGTGGGGGGCGTTTGTTGTGGCCGGGACTCCTCTTCGGATAATATAAATACAGATAATGTTGTTTTAATAAGTAATCTCTTAATGAAAATGTAGAGAAAATTGGTCAACAAATCTTAACAGTTATCTTGATTTCTTAAAGAACAATAGAGGAATAAGAAGAGGAGGAGGAGGGAAAGAAAAGAAAGCATAAAGAAAACAATATAACAAAGATGAACAACAGAGAAAAAATGAAGAGTAAGATGAAAGAAACTTAGACTGATCAAAAAGACGTATAACAATCTGATTAAAACTAATCACTATATTAGATCAGATCAGATCAGATCAAGGTTAGGTTAGTTTTGGTTAGATAAGGTCAGGTTAGGCTAGGCTAGGCTAGGCTAGGCTAGGCTAGACTTGTTTTACACAAGGTTAGGTTAGGTTAAGTTAGGTCAGGTTAGACTAGGCTAGCCTAGGCCAAGGTGGGTGGAGCTTTGCTGACGTCAGCAGGCAGACTTCCTCGCCTACCTCTCACCTCTTATAAACAGAACATTTTATGGTTCTATATACTGTACTTTGTTATCTCAGTATCTCACATAGAAAATAATACTAATAGAGAGTTTAATCTTGCATATAACTTTAGCTAAGGACACCAGTCAGTGTGGTGGGTGATACACAGAAGGAAAGGTTAAAAGAAAAACAATGTATTTCAGTTATAGTCTTGTATTTAAATAACTGCAGCTTAAGATAGGGTAATGATGACTATATATGCAGTTGCCTACAGGAGTTCTTTTCCTCCCTGTTTGTCCATTATACTAATAATGTAGACATGAGGTGACAGGAGTTATGACTTCATATGATAAGTGTTACAGCCACTGACAACAGATTATCAGATTATGGGTGGTGGGGGGGGGGCAGTTAGAGCAGGTGATCACAGGTGCTGCCTTTGCCTCCAGGTGTGAGTGATGTGACAGGAATTATGACCTCACAAGACAAGTGTTACCTTCACTGACACTTGTTTCATCAAAAGATTAAACACGTAGACGTTTACAGTCATCCATAGACTCACATTTATGGTACAACAGTTGCAGAAGTGCATGCAACACACCTGGTTCCACATTGAGCTGAGAATCCAACGATGCAGTGTACTGATAGATGGGAAAGAAAATTGACTTCTATCAGGCAAGTAGTGATAAGCTTTCGGGCTTAAGCTGCGAAAGGTCAGTACTCGACTGATATCCTCCTCAGACCAGTATATTACATGGACACCAGTTGAGAACAAAATCACTTGGGAAGAGAAAAAAAAACTACTAAAAACATCATTAGTCGCAGCAGTAGCCTTGATAAAAGTATTTTCTCTTTGGTCTTGCAAATAAATCCTCTCCTTCTCCCATCCTTTTTTTTTTCTCAGTGAGAGGAACATCTCTCTCCCTCCTTACATCATCCAGTTCACGTTGTAAATCCACAGTGATCAGAACTGGTCTCTCTTCCTCTGACTTGTCTGCTACTATTAATGTTCCTATGTCCAATAGGGCACAGAGAGAGAGAGAGAGAGAGAGAGAGAGAATTGTAACTATGTACAATTGCCTACAGGATAACCTTTCCTCCCTGTTGTGCTCATTATATTAATAATGTAGACATTAGGTGAGGTTCTTAGATTAGACTTTTTGTGCAAGAGATAGGAAACGTAGGACTTAGGTGTGTTCTCCTGTGGCTGGGATAGGGCATAAGAACATAAGAACATAAGAATGGAGGAAACTGCAGCGGGCCTATTGGCCCATACTGGGCAGTCCTGTTTACACCCAACCCCTATTGCTCATATGAGCATCCAACCTATGTTTGAAGCAATTCAGCGTATTCGAGTTAATGATGATATTTGGTAACTTGTTCCATTCACCCACTACTCTGTTTCCAAACCAGTGTTTACCTATTTCACGCCTAAATCTAAATTTGTCTAATTTAAAACCATTGTTACGAGTTCGCTCCTGGTTGGATAATTTGAGTACCTTTGTAATGTCCCCTTTGTTTAGCCCTGTCTTCCACTTATACACCTCTATTTGGTCGCCCCTCGCTCTACGTCTCTCGAGGAGTGCAAATTAAGATGCTTTAACCTGTCTCTGTATTCAAGGTTCCTAATGCCGGGATTAGTCTTGTCATTCTCCTCTGAATTCTTTCCAAGGATTCTATATCCATTCTGTAATACGGTGACCAGAACTGAACTGCGTAATCCAGGTGTGGTCTCACAAGAGCAAGATACAGTTTTAGGATGACCTCGCTAGTCTTGTAACTAACACTCCTTTGGATGAACCCAAGTACTTTATTAGCCTTGTTATGAGCAAAAACACATTGTTTACTTGGCTTAAGGTTCCTACTTATCATTACTCCTAAATCTCTTTCGCAGTCGGATTTCTCTATGGCATCGTTGTTCATCTGGTATCTGGTTTCCCTGTTTACATCTCCAATACTGAGTACTTTACATTTGTAGACGTTGAATTTCATCTGCCATTTTTCAGACCATTCGAAAAAATTGTTTAGATCTTCCTGTAGTTTTGCCGAGTCCTCGTCAGATTTGATAACACGTCCTATTTTAGTGTCATCAGCAAATTTACTTATGTTGCTGTCAATGCCGATATCTATGTCGTTTATGTATATAATAAGTAATAATGGTCCAAATGCCCCAGGCCTTGGGGAACTCCCACTTGTGACGTTGCTCCAATGGGACTTAGTGCCGTTAATGCTCACTCGCTGTTTCCTGTCCTGTAACCATGCCCTAATCCATTTAAGGATGTCACCTTTGATGCCATGAGCTTCTACCTTTCTAATTAGTCTTTCGTGGGGGACTCTGTCGAAAGCTTTGCTAAAGTCGAGATATACCACATCATAATTGTGCCCCTCGTCCACCGATTCGAAAACTGATGAAAAGAATGTTAATAGATTGGTTAGGCAAGAACGTCTGCTTGTGAAGCCTTGCTGGGAATCATTGATCAATCTGTGCTTCTCCAGGTGATTTCGAATAGAGTTTGAAATGATTGCTTCCAGTAATTTGCCTACTATTGATGTTAGACTGATTGGGCGGTAGTTAGAGGATAGTGATCTATCCCCCTTCTTGAAAATCGGTATTACATTTGCTATCCTCCAGGATTCTGGTACTACACCTGTTTTTAAGGACATGTTAAACAACTTTGCTGAGGGCATACTAAGCTCTTCCTTACATTCCTTTAATACTCTGGCAAATATCTCATCGGGACCAGGTGACTTATTAGGCTTTAGTTTGTCTATTTGCTTACTAACATCGTTACTAGTCACTACTATCTCACTTAATTTGTTTTCTTCACTATCTCTGAATAGAGTCGGTGCCTCGGGTATCATGTTTAGATTTTCCGTGGTGAAAACTGTTGAAAAATATTTATTCAAATTATTGCTCATTTTCTCCGTCGTTATCAGTGAGCTACTTGAGTCTGATATGGTCAATCTTTTCTAAATCATTTTAGTTTTGATACATTTGGTAGAATCTGGGGTTTGTCTTGGCCTCCTTACTATCCTTACCTCGGTATTTTCCTCTTTGCTTTCCTTATCTCAGTTTTAACTCTACTAGCCAATACCTATAATAGTCCGGAAATTGAATTTACTTACGATTTATCCTTCTACCTACCTGGCCTTCCTTTGGCCAATGATGTTCTTTAAATAATTATTTATCCATTTAGGGTCATTGTTGTCTGATCTGGGTTTTTGTATGGTATATTTCTGCTGTGCATTAAGTAACTCACTATTTAAATTGTCGTGGAACTCGGCAATCTCAGATCTCGTTATCAGGTCGGTGTCATCTGTCAGGTTCGGCCAAGCTAGCGACACCCCTCTCTCAGCTGCCTCTTTAAACTGTCAAAGTTCGCCCTTCTGAAATCTGGTACTTTAGTGGAATTTTCCTTAGGTCTGCCCTGAAAGTCTAACTGGAATCTAATTTCTTTGTGATCGCTGTTTGCAAATTCGTTCCCTACCTCGACCCTGCTAATGAGGTTTTCTCTGTTTGACAGAACTAAATCGAGTATATTATTACCCGGTGTGGGTTCAGTTATATGTTGACTTAGAAAACAGTCCTGGATAGTCTCGAGAAAATCCTCTGATTCTGAGTTACCTGTAAGGTCAGTCCAATCTATTTGGCCAAGGTTAAAGTCGCCTACTATACAGACTTTGTTGTGTATGGAAGCCCTGCGCATTTCATCCCAGATAAGTCGCTCATTGACGCTATCAAGATTGGGGGGGTCTATATATTACCCCTGTGATTAATTTTTCCCGACCGTCGCTTAATTCTATCCAAATTGTTTCTGTATTCCTCTCAGTTTTTATTTCCTTATTTATTTCACACTTCAGATTATCCCTAACATAGATTGCTACTCCACCTCCTTTCCTGGTCTGCCTATCGGTATGGAACAGTTTGTAACCCGCAATTTGGTATTCGACTGGTAATTCACGTGTGTCTAGGTTGATCCATGTTTCAGTGAATGCAATTATATCGATTTCTTCGGTACATACTTAGGCCTTAATATCATCCATTTTGTTTCTCATACTTCTACTGTTCGCGAAGTATACATTTAAGTTAGTCGTGTTCTGAGTCCTTCCCTTACCGCGTTTAGTTTTAAACTCCCTGTCTAATTTAGTTTTGTCATCATTCCTAACACTATTTCCCTGTAATCTTTCGCCTTGTTTACCCTCTCCCACTGCAGTCTCCTCCACCCCCGTGCTCCTATGTTCTCTTAGCAGTTTAAAGACTTCGATATCTTTTGAACTGCCCCCTCTAGAGCCCCAGCCAGGGTTGCTACTCCATCCCTAGACAGGTGCACCCCATCCCTAGCATAAAGGTCCCTTCTGCCATAGAAGTTATCCCAGTTGTCAATGAATGGGACTGATATTGACTTGCAATATCTGTCAAGACGGTCGTTGACACCAACTGCCCTTGACAACCATTCACTGCCAACTCTCCTTCTAGGCAGGACACAGCATATGATAGGGATCCCTCCCTTAGTCCTAATACGATCTATAGCTGCCTTGAACTTATCAAGAAGTTCCTCGCTCCTACACCAGCCAATATCATTGCCTCCTGCACTGAGGCAGATAATGGGTTTGTTCCCATTACCAGACAAGATATTGTCCATCCTGTCAATTATATCCCCCACCCCAGCCCCTGGCAAACACACCCTCATCCTATTTTTGTTTTTACCACAAAAGGCCCTGTCCATGTACCTTACCTGTGAGTCACCAACAATTAAAGTTATTATACCTTCCTTGTCATCCCTGCCCCTGACTGTACTAACGTCCAATTCGTCTATCAAGGGACTGAACGGGTTGGTACACTTAGCTGTTGTTGTCGTTGTTGTCGTATCCTTTGAGTGCTTCTTGACCACCAGCTTGGTCCTCCCACTACTCACTGAGAGGATAGATAGAGTCTTGTCAGGGGAAGTTCCAATCCGGTAGTGTGTCTTAGAGTAGGAGGCAACGACATAGGAAAGGTTAGGAGTGAGGAACTTTTCAGCAGGTATAGGGAGGCATTAGGGAAGATTAGTGATAGGGTAGGGAACCCAATAGTATGTGGTGTCTCGTCTAGAAGAGGAGTTGGCGGTGAAAGGCTGTCCAAGGCAATTGCTATAAATTGCGGACTGGAATAAAAAAAACATTGTGTAAGCAATGGTTGGGCGTTCATTGATAACTGGCGACGATTCTACGGCAACGACTACCTGTGCAGTCGTGACGGGGTACACTTGTCTGGAGCGTGAAATTGTCACTCCGAAGGGGAAGTTTCGCCAGTAGATAGAGGGGAGTATAATTGGTTACTCAGAACAAGGGGTAAAACAGGACCAGGGAAGGGTAGGTTTAAATGTGTACTATACAAACAGTAGGAGCATTAGAAATAAAATAGACTTGCTGAGAGCGGTTGTATGTACTGAGAATGTAGACGTCATAGTAGCCACCTAAACCTGGATGAATCTGGCGAGCAAGAACTTTTATCTGAGTAACACAAAGAAGGGTACAACCTTTTTCACAAGGACAGGGAAGGTAGGAAGGGGGGAGGAGTTGCACTCTTCGTCAAAGATACATTAAAATGGTGCATTAATAATACAATAAAGGGTGAAATAGGAACTGAGTCTGTATGGGTAGAAATGGCAGAAAGAAGCGAAAACTAATTATGGGAGTGATTTACCGGCCCCCAAGTCTTGGGAAAGAAGCAACTCAGCCCATATGGCAGGAAATGAGTAGGGCAGCAATATACAACAACCTATGCATTATGGGGAATTTCAACTTCAGAAATATTGACTGGGACAACATTGTAGGTGACTATGAATCTGAAGACTTCCTAGACGCAGTACAGGACAATTTTTTGAATCAACTAATTACAGAACCTACTAGAGGTGACAATATATTAGACCTAGTATGAACAAATAAAGAAAGTATTATCAGAGATATCACAATAGGGGAAGAACTTGCGAACAGTGATCACAGAGAAATCAGGTTTACCCTAAATTTGGAAAGGAAAAATAATGAAAATATGGTCAGAGTCCCAGACTTTCCATAGGCGGATTATGAGGGGTTAAGAAGGTACCTAGGCTTAGTTTAGAGTGTGTTGTATACACAATGTCCCGAGAAAGCAGTCATGATTATAAGAACCAATTTCGTCTTTCACTGCTTTTGAAGGCTATTGACTTAAGGGGAGGGGGGGGTGAGAGGCGTGGCCTAGAATGGCGGACAGGTGTAACGCTTGTCATTAATTAATAAAGAGCTTGTAAGCTGGTAAGATTAATTCGTCGAGGAATACTTCTCCTTTGTGAGTCAGCTTATTCACAACTTGATAACTCGGTTAAGC
>NW_024744973.1:0-5099 GCF_018991925.1 Homarus americanus
ATCATTATCGTGGTTGGAATAATCATAGTCGAGGTTATTATAATCATAGTGAGTGGGTGTTATAATCATGGTCGTGGGTGTTATAATCATAGTCGTGGTTGTTATATTCATGGTCGTGGTTTTAATAATCATAGTCGAGGTTATTATAATCATAGTCGTGGTTGTTATAATCATAGTCGTGATTGTTATAAATATGGTCGTGTTGTTATAATCAAAGTCGTGGTTGTTATAATCATAGTCGTGGTTGTTATAATCATGGTCGTGGTTGTTATAATCGTATTTGTCGTTGCTATAAATATGGTCGAGATTATAATCATGGTCGTGGTTTTATAACCATAGTCGTGGTTGTTATAAATATGGTCGTGGTTCTTATATTTATGGTCGTGGTTTGTTATAATCATAGTCGTGGTTGTTATAATCATTGTCGTCCGTGTTAGCTTCATGGTCGTGGTTGTTATAATCATGGTCGTGGTTGTTATAATGATATTCGTGGCTGTTATAATCATTGTCGTGGTTGTTATAATCATGGTCGTGGTTTTTGTAATCATGGTCGTGGTTGTTATATTCATGGTCGTGGTTGTTATAATCATGAGAAGTGGTTGTTATAATCATGGTCGTGGTTGTTATAATCATAGTCGTGGTTGCTATAATCGTGTTTGTTATAATTATGGTCGTGGTTGTTATAATCATGGTCGTGGTTGTTATAATCATGGTCGTGTTGTCATCATAGTTGTGGTTGTTATTATCATGGTCGTGGTTAACATCATAGTCTTAGGTGTTATAATCATAGTCGTGGTTGTTATAACCATGGTCGTGGTTGTTATAATCATAGTCGTGGTTGTTATAATCATAGTCGCGGTTGTTATATTCAAGGTCGTAGTTGTTATAATCATAGTCGTGGTTGTTATTATCATGCTCGTGTGTTGTTATAATCATAGTCGTGGTTATTATAATCATGGTCGTTGTTTTTATAATCATGGTCGTCGATGTTAAAATCATGGTCGTGGTTGTTATAATCATGGTCGTTTTGTTATTATCATGGTCGTGGTTATCATCATAGTCGTAAGGTGTTTTAATCACAGTCATGGTTGTTATAAACATTGGTCATGGGTTATAATCATATTCGTGGTTGTTATAACCATGGTCGTGGTTGTTATAATCATAGTCGTGGTTGTTATAATCATGGTCGTGGATGTTATAATCATTCGTGGTTGTTATAATCATGGTCGTGGTTGTTATAATCATGGTCGTGGTGTTATAATCATAGTCGTCGTTGTTAAAAATATAGTCGTGGTTGTTATAATCCCAGTCGTGGTTGTTTATAATCATAGTCGTGGTTGTTATAATCGTAGTTGTGGTTGTTATAAATATGGTCGTGATTGTTATAATCATGAACGTGGTTGTTATAACCATACTCGTGGTCGTTATAAATATGATTGTGGTTGTTATATTCATGGTCGTGGGTGTTTTAATCATGGATAGGTGTTATAATCATGGTCGTGGTTGTTATAATCATGGTCGTGGTTGTTATATTCATGGTCGTAGTTGTTATAATCATAGTCATGGGTGTTATAATCATAGTCGTGGTTGTTTATTATCAGGGTCGTGTGTTGTTATAATCATAGTCGTGGTTGTTATAATCATGGTTGTGGTTTTTTTAATCATGGTCGTGGATGTTATAATCATGGTCGTGGTTGTTATATTCATGGTTGTGTATGTTTATCATGGTCGTGGTTATCATCATAGTCATAGGTGTTATAATCATAGTCGTGGTTGCTATAAATTTGGTCGTGGGTCTTATGAATCATATTGTGGTTGATATAATCATAGTCATGGTTGTTATATTCACGGTCGCTTGTTATATTCATGGTCGTTCTTGTTGTAGTCATAGTTTTGGTTGTTATAATCATGGTCGTGGTTGTTATAATCATAATCGTGATGTTATAATTATGGTCATGGTTGTTATAATTATGGTCGTGGTTGTTAGAATCATAGTCGTTGTTGTTATAATCTCGGTCGTGGTTGTTATAATCTTAGTCGTGGTTGTCATAATCATAGTCGTGGTTGTTATGATCTGGTCGTAGTTGTTATAATTATGGTCGTATTTGTAATAATCGTAGTCGTGGTTGTTATAATCATGGTCGTGTTGTTATAATCATGGTCATGATTGTTATAATCATATTCGTGGCTGTTATAATCATTGTCGTTGTTGTTATAATCATGGTTGTGGTTTTTATAATCATGGTCGTGGTTGTTATATTCATGGTCGTGGTTGATATAATTATAGAAGTGGTTGTTATATTCATGGTCGCGTTTGTTATATCATGGTCGTTTTGTTATAGTCATAGTTGTGGTTGTTATAATCATGGTCGGTTGTTATAATCATAGTCGTGATGTTATAATCATGGTCGTGGTTGTTATAATTATGGTCGGTTGTTGTGAATCATGTTGTTGTTATAACTGGTCGTGGTTGTTATAATCATGGTCGTGTTTGTTATTATCATGGTTTTGTTATCATCATAGTCGTAGATGTAATCATAGTCGTGGTTATAATCATAGTCGTGGGTGTTATAATCATAGTCGGTTGTTATAATCATGGTCGTTGTTGTTATAATCGTGGTCGTGGTTATTATAATCAGAGTCGTTGTTGTTATAATCTTAGTCGGTTGTTATAATCATGGTCGTGGTTGCAAAATCACCTTCGTGGTTGTTATAATCATGGTCGGTTGTTATAATCATAGTCGTTGTTGTTATAATCGCGGTCGTGGTTGTTATAATCTTAGTCGTGGTTGTTATAATCATAGTCGTGGTTGTTATGATGGCGGTCGTAGTAGTTATAATTATGGTCGAATTTGTTATAATCATAGTCGTGGTTGTTATAATGAAGGTCGTGGTTGCTATAATCATGGTCGTGATTGTAATAATCATATTCGTGGCTGTTATAATCATTGTCGTGGTTGTTATAATCATAGTCGTGGTTTTTATAATCATGGTCGTGGTTCTTATATTCATGGTCATGGTTGTTACAATCATAGAATTGGTTGTTATAATCATGGTCGTGGGTGTTATAATCATGGTCGTGGTTGTTATAATCATAGTCGTGGTTGTTATATTCATGGTCGTGGTTGTTATAATCATAGTCGTGGTTGTTATAATCATGGTCGTGGTTGTTATAATCATGGTAGTGACTTTATAATCACGGTCGTGGTTGTTATAATCGTGGTCGTGGTTGTTATAATCATGGTCGTGGTTGTTATTATCATGGGCGTGGTTGTTATAATCATGGTCTTGGTTATTATAATCATGGTCGTGGTTGTTATAACTGGCGGTCGGTTGTTATAATCATAATCGTGGTTGTTTAATCATGGTCTTGGTTGTTATAATCTTAGTCGTGGTTGTAATAATCATGGTCGTCGTTGTTATAATCTGGGAGTGGTTGTTATAATCATGGTCGTGGTTGTTATAATCCTGGTCGATTATATAATCATGGTCGGCTGTATATCATGGTCTGGATATCATCATATCGTAGGTGTTATAATCATATTCATGGTTGTTATATTCATGGTCAGTGGGTGTTATAATCATAGTCGTGGTTGTTATAACTACAGTTGTGGTTGTTATATTTATGGTCGCACTTGTTATATTTATGGTCGTGCTTTGTTATTGTCATAGTCGTGGTTGTTATAATCATGGTCGTGGTTGTTATAATCACAGTCGTCGTTGTTATAATCATGGTCGTGGTTGTTATAATCATGGTTGTGGTTGTTATAATCATAGTCGTGGTAGTTATATTCATTTTAGTGGTTGTTATAATCATGGTCGTGGATGTTATAATCATAGTCGTGGTTGTTATAAATATGGTCGTGATTGTTATAATCATGGTCGTGGTTGTTATAACCATAGTCATGGTTGTTATAAATATGGTCGTGGTTGTTATAATCATGGTTGTGGTTGTTATAATCATGGTCGTGGTTGTTATAATCATTGTCCTTGTGTTATAATCATGGTCGTGGTTGTTATAATCATAGTTATAATCATTGTCCTGCATGTTATAATCATGGTCGTGGTTGTTATAATCATAGTCGTGTTTGTTATAATCGTAGTCGTGATTGTTATAATCATGGTCGTGGCTGTTATAATCATAGTCGCGGGTTGTTTTTAATATGATCGTGGTTGTTATATTCATGGTCGTGGTTGTTATAATCATAGTCGTGGTTGTTATAATCATTGTCCTGCATGTTATAATCATGGTCGTGGATGTTATAATCACAGTCGTGTTTGTTATAATCGTAGTCGTGGTTATATAAGCATGGTCGGTTGTTATAACTGCGAATCGGTTGTTACAATCATATCGTAGTTGTTATAATCATAGTCTTGGTTGTTATAATTATGTCGTGGTTGTTATAATCTTGGTCGTGGTTGTTATAAACATGGTAGTGGTTGTTATATTCATGGTCGTGGTTGGAATAATCATAAATGTGGTTCTTATAATCATAGTCGGGTGTTATAATCACAGTCGGTTGTTATAATCATGGTTGTGGGTTGGGTTTTTAATCGTAGTTGTGGTTGTTATAAATATGGTCGTGATTGTTATAATCATGGTCGTTGTTGTTATAACCATAGTCGTGGTTGTTATAAATATGGTCGTGGTTGTTATATTCATGTTCGTCGTTGTTATAATCATAGTCGTGGTTGTTATAATCATTGTCCTGCATGTTATAATCATGGTCGTGGTTGTTTTCATCATGGTCGCGGTTATTATAATCATGGTCGTGGTTGTTATAATCATGGTCGTGTTTTTCATAATCATGGTCGTGGTTGTTATATTCATGGTCGGTTATAATCTTGGTCGTTGTTGTTATAACCATAATGGGTTGTTATAAATATGGTCGGTGGTTATATTCATGTTCGTGGTTGTTATAATCATAGTCGTGGTTGTTATAATTGTCCTGCATGTTATAATCATGGTCGGCTGTTATAATCATGGTCGTGTTTTTTATAATCATGGTCGTGGTTGTTATATTCATGGTCGTGGTTGTTATAATCATAGTCGGTTGTTATAATCATGGTCGTTGTTATAATTCTGGCCGTGGTTGTTA
>NW_024744974.1:0-7500 GCF_018991925.1 Homarus americanus
AGTAATGAGTTTAGTGAAGCGAAAAACATAACTAAAAAAATACCTATGGACAAAATCAAATAGAATATAGAGAAGTTCAAAACAGGAACAGGAATGGAATATGAAAGTGAAAAAGCAAATAGAAGTTCAGTATTGCTAGAGGGTGACTGACTGATGAACAAGAACCAGAACAACAATTAAATAATTAAAAAGAAGTAATGTTAGAGACGGAGGAAAACTTACAGGGCACAGGAGGAACGAGGCTAAAAAAGAGTGGATGACAAATTAAATTTTACAGAAAATGAATAGACGAAAAAATATGAGGAAACGAACTGAAGTCAACGTAAAAATTAACCAAGAAATTCAAAGGGAATGCAAAGAGGAAATGTAAGGAGATAGAAGATGATAACAGAAGGTATAATTATAGGGAAATGTATAGAAAGATTAAACAAATGAACAAACAGAAGAAAATAAATTAATGAAGTGGGCCTATTAAAAGCAAAGGCACTTAGATCCTGTTTGAGGCAGAAGAAGTAATAGAGAGATGGACAGATTACGTAGAAGAACTATACAATGATAAAGATAGAGGAGAGGGAAGAAATGAAGAGGAACTAAAGATCAAACTGCCAATTGTGGACACAGAAGTTGAGACAGCTGTGAGCAACATGATAAATTATAAAGCTTGTGGGGTTGATCAGCTTCCAGCAGAATTTATATAACAAATGGACAAGAACGAGATAAAATGTTTGAGTATAATTTGTAATTCTATATACTTCTAAGGCAAACTTCCCAGTGATTTAAAAAAAATATTATTTGGTTTAATACCTATAAAGCCAAGTGACCTTAAGAGTTCACCCAGTTTAGAACAATTAACTTAATAAATCAGGCTTGAGAAGTTTATTAAAGATAATTTTAAGTAGAATAAAATTTAAAATAGAAAGTAAGTTATCTGAAGAGCAAAATGGATTTAGAAAAGGAAAAGGAACTAGAGAAATTATATTTGATTCAAGAATTTTGTAAGAAAAGGATTTAGAGGTCCGAAGAAATTTGTATATATGCTTTGTTGATTTTGAAAAAGCTATTGATAAGGTAAAGCACAATAATAAAAGAGATATTAAAGAGAGAGAGAGAGAGAGAGAGAGAGAGAGAGAGAGAGAGAGAGAGAGAGGCAAGTACTACACACCGCGGAGAATATGTGTACGTGAGAGAGTAAGAGAAAGAGAGTGAGAGTGAGATACAGGAGAGATACACCACGCACAATGTGTGTGTATAAAGGCGAGAGAGATATAGAGAGACAGATACTCCACGGAGAAACCAAAACAAGACTCTCAACACGACTGTATGTTTGTGACCTGAGACTTACGACACGGAGGTAAATACTGAACACAACATTTATATTCACTGAGAGATCTAATATTATTATTATTATTATTAACATTCCTATTACCATTATCCCTATGGCCATTACAACAAGAGTGCCTTTAATCACATTTAAATATGAGGCCAGCGGTAACTCCACTTTCCATTAAATGAATCTTTGTGTGGACAATAAACAAACAGAATACGCACCACCAATATTACTCCGCCGTCACTCACACAACTTTATTTTCTTTCATAAATTTACTTATTCTCTCTATTACTTGTATCTATGTATGTCTCTATGTATTATTCCCCCCCCCTCTCTCTCTCTCTATTTCTTTCTTTCTTCCCATCCCTCTCTATACATACATACATACATACATACATACATTCACACACTTGTCAACCGTCAGTGAGACAAGACGTGCCCCGAAGGCGCTCCCGGTTTTAGCAGCCAGGCCGAGTCTGTTTGGCCCTGCCACTCCCCCTGCTATACCCCAACGCCCTACCAGCCTTACTACACCGGGATCTATTCAGCAAAACATTCTAGTGATTAGTGAACGATTGATTACGGAGCAGTGTTCCTATAGTGCACTTAAGGAACTTTCTCAGCAAAGCATTCAAGTTATCAGTGCAATAAGTGATTATCATACAGTGCTCGATAGTGCACCCCAAGGAAAAGTCAGACAGTGGGCACTTTATCGGTCACCTTTAAAGTGCCAGTGACAAGGACCACCGCGGTGTTTACATATATCGTGAAAAATGTGTCGGCAACCCCAAGCACCAGGGACAAAGACCCACGGTCTTTACGACTGACAAATATTAACAGATGTCTACCAGTGTCAGTGGCCCTCAAAGTGCCGCCAGTGACAAACACTTCCGCCCGCCCACAACAGATATCAACAGATGGCCACCAATCACTTACTCCCGACGCACTCTGTACCATCTAAAGCGTGGGAACGGTTATCCTGATGGCAGTGTTATCGCGCGACTCAAGTCACTGAACATATTCCACGCGCGTAGCCGTAGACAAGGCCGTCATACACACAAGCTCATTAGAACCGTAACCTCCACTAGGAAACCGGAGAAACCCACCCCTGACAGACCATACCACCACACTGAAGTTCCACGGATATGGTATGATCTCCCGTCTTTACTGCTATCCAACGTCACTTCCCTAGCTAACAAGTTCGACGAGCTGGCAACTACAGTCAGGTCAGCCACCGCGAGCATCGTTGCCATATGTGAGGCTTGGCAAATTGTGCCTGAAACGTGTCATATTGAGGGATATCAACTCTTTCATCACCTTCGTTCACATAGACACGGAAGGGGCGTTGCCCTCTTCTGTCAAGATGACCTACGCCCGTCACGCCTGGATGTTCAAGTCCCAGCAGATGTGGAAGCATTATGGGTACGTGTCGTGCTACGGGCCCACCCGCGCAACACTGCTTCCGTCATAATCTGTGTGGCATACCATCCGCCTCGATCACCCACCAGAGACACTCTTATCAATCATCTCATCACTACCTCAGACCACCTCAGAGTTAGGTACCCATGTGCCAAGTTAGTATTATGTGGGGATTTTAATGAAATTGACACCACTGATATCCAGGACCAGCTATCACTATCACAAGTTGTGACCTTCCCCACACACGGTCAAAATACCCTTGACCTTATCTTAACTGACTTAGCGGACCAGTACCAACCACCTCAACCGATGCCTCCTATCGGGTGTAGCACACACTTATCAGTGCTCTGGTCCCCAGCTGCTACTCCCACTCAAGTATACAGGATTATCTATCCCTGTCCTGGCCAGATCTCACCAGCTGACTTGCCCTGATCACACTCGATCAAAAGACTTATGCAATAGAGAGACAGAGCTCTTTTCATCTCAATGACTACATCTGCTACAGTCTCTTCTGCAACTGGAAAGATTCACAAGAAAGATGCACTGCAAAGAAGTCCCACTACCCAACCACAAATTACAACACCTGAAGTAGATTCAACATCAGTCAATGGTATGGTGTTAAAGAACTCTGTGGACTAAACACAAGACACACCTCCTTCCTAGCCATCTCACTAATGTTGACGCAGCTGAGCAAACAAATAACCATTTCACATTATATGCCAGGCGCTCCCCCGGCTTGACACAACCAGTCTCCTTGCTTACCTACCAGCCCCCTTTCCCACTGACTTAGTAGAAGAATTTGAAGTAGCAAAACGTCTAGACAAACTCAAGTTAAAGCGCTCCACCACCCCATTGACTTACAAGGAGTTCTCCCTGGAGCTTGCTAAGCCCCTCTGCTCCATCATCAATGCTTCTCGGAGCCAAGCACGATGCCCAGCTGACTGGAAGACCTCATATGTGTCACCAGTGCCCAAGTCAACCAGTCCACAATCCTTAAATGAGCTACGACCCATTGCCATCACCCCAATTACCCAGCTTAACCTGCTAAAGTTTCTTGTCTGACTGAGCTTATGCTGATATTGCAGGCGGCATAGATCATTAGCAAATTGGCAATATGAAAAACTTCCTCCACCACTCACTGTCTTGTTAGCTTTCTCAACTACATATACCGCCATCTGGAGAAACGAAAGACGTATGTGGCTGTCGTCTTCATTAACTTCACCAAAGCATTTGACCTAGTCGACCACAATTTAATCATCAACATAGCGCTCGACCTCAGGTTTCGAAGAAGTCTCATATCATGGCTTACAGACTTCTCAGTGACTGACGCCAAGCTGTACGCTTCCGAGGTCTCCACCTTTCAGTCACCACCCGTGGCGCTCCTGCTGCACCAAGATGGGACCACTCTGCTTCCTTATGGTCATCAATGATGCCCTAAGAGAAACCCCTGCTCGCTGGAAATATGTCGACGACTCCACCATTGGGATCAGCGTCAACAATTCTGCTCCCAACTATACCGCCCTTCAGGATTTATTGAACAGTCTCCAAAACTGGGCCACCAACAACCATGTCACCATCAACCATACCAAGACCATGGTTATGCACATCAACCTCTCCTCCGACATTGTCCCACCTCCTTCCATTACTCTAGGTCCGAACACACTCTAGGTTGTAGATTCCACGAAGCTCCTCGGCGGTCACCATAGACAACAAACTAAATTGGAAACCACACGTCAGTGAAGTTGTCAAATCCTCCAGTTTCCGTCTCCACCTCCTCCGCCGACTCAAGTCCCTCGGAGTTCCTGCACACGAACTCCTCAGTGTTTACACAACATTCATACTTCCCAAGCTCACCTATGCCTCCCCCACCTGGTCTTCCTCCCTAAATGCCACGCAACGTAAACACCTAGAAAAAGTGCAAAAGAGGGCATGCAAGATTATTCTCTCCCCTTCCTACTCCACATATCAAGAAGCGCTCAACACACTGACCCTTTCGACTCTCACTGACCATCACCACGACCTCATCTGCAACAATTTGCAAGAAGCTTTACACTATCCTCGACACACTGTATTCCACTACCACCTCCTCGACACCGGCTCCTACTACCACCTGAGATCCCTAGCCCGAGAATTGCTGTTTGACACCACAACCGCATCCAGCCCATAAGTGCACGAACTGATCTCTATAAGAACAGCCCAGTCCCAACCATTGTAAAATTATCAATAACTTGTAATAAACCAGTGTATTCACTCCCAGTAAATACTACTTCTTGCACTGTCACTATGTTGAAATGCACTGTAGTTTGAGCTTTTCCCCATCTAGTTATTATATATCTTATTTGTATCACTTATGTTACTTGTTTATTATTTGTAATTCGAAACCCATTCCCCAAATATGTAACTGTATATTTTCAGCCTTCTGGCTGCCAAGCTCTTTCAATAAACCGTTAATTATTATTATTATTATTATTACATACACAAACGTCAAATAAACATCAAGGCACTCTCGCCCACACGACACACATATCATCTGGCACACACGGCAACACACGTCACCTGGCAGAGCACACCATCACGCGCGTCACACCCCGTCACACAGCCAGAACATGCCATCACAGGGAGCACACACCAACACACGTCACTGTAGAGCACCATCACGCATCACACCCGTCACACAGCAGAATACCATCACAGAACACACGCCAACACACGTACACAGCAAGAGCACACCATCACGCGTCACACCCCATCCACACAGCAGAACGTACCATCACGGAGCACACATAACACACGTCACACAGCAGAGCACACCATCACGCGTCACACCCGTCACACAGCAGGGCAATACCATCACAGGAGCACACGCCAACACACGTCACACAGCAGAGCACACCATCACGCGTCACACCCCGTCACACAGCAGAACGTACCATCACAGGAGCACACACCAACACACGTCACACAGCAGAGCACACCATCACGCATCACACCCCGTCACACAGCAGAACGTACCATCACAGGAGCACACGCCAACACACGTCACACAGCAGAGCACACCATCACGCGTCACACCCCGTCACACAGCAGAACGTACCATCACAGGAGCACACGCCAACACACGTCACACAGCAGAGCACACGATCACGCGTCACACCCCGTCACACAGCAGAACGTACCATCACAGGAGCACACGCCAACACACGTCACACAGCAGAGCACACCATCACGCATCACACCCGTCACACAGCAGAACGTACCATCACAGGAGCACACGCCAACACGTCACACAGCAGAGCACACCATCACGCATCACACCCAGTCACACAGCAGAACGTACCATCACAGGAGCACACGCCAACACACGTCACACAGCAGAGCACACCATCACGCATCACACCCCGTCACACAGCAGAACGTACCATCACAGGAGCACACGCCAACACAGTCCCCAAATACTCCTCCTTACCTTCACTTTTTTCCAATAGCGGGTCCTTATCAAGCAACACACACGGGAATACCGTATCGAATATATATTTCAAGCCACCGCAACATTTACATAACTTAATGATATTCCTATCCTCAATTATTGGTTTCTGCTAAAGAGATTCGTTTTACGACAGCCTCCCATTACCTCCTTCACTCTGATTCTGTGTTGTGTGTGTGTGTGTGTGTGTGTGTGTGTGTGTGTGTGTGAGGTATATATATGATACATGAGTTAGATCTATATTTACGTCTTGTACTAATGTTGCCTCTCTACTCGACACACTAACTGCTACAGGGGCAGAAGGTAGTTAAACGTGGGTTGACTTGACCGTAGAGTTGTACAGTCGTATTATTTTTAAAGGATTAAATTTAATGTGAGAAAAGCCACCTGTTAGAGAAATCATCACATATGTATCTATTCTGTCTGTCTATCTGTCTGTCAATCTGTCAATCTGTCTGTCTGTAGGTTGATATTTTGACCTTACAATGCTCATAATGAACTTATTTCCTCATTATTTGTATCACTATTCATGAGACTTAACACTTTATCACTAAATGCTTATGAATATTCTGCATCATTTTATACCTCTCGTGTCTTATTTTTAGTCACTTTTGATTATTTCAGCTAAAAGTTGAAGAGTTGGTGCTGAGCTTGCACACCTGAGGCACAAGACAGGTGTGTGTAGGTGTGTGTGTGTGTCCTCTCTCTCTCTCTCTATCACTCTCAGTATCTGTCGGCCTCTCTCTCTCTCTCTCTCTCTACTATGTCTTTAGCCTGTCTATCTCGTGGTATATAAATGATATAAATTTACAATTATATATCTAAATACATAATCAACACTACTTTGACCTTGGATGTCTATACAATAAAACATATTGACACAATATATAAGACAAATCAAAAGTATATACATTTCCCCATCAGCTGTCAGATTTGTATATTTTTCCTCTATGTCTTCATGAGGTTTCAGAACTATATAAATTTCCTCCTGAACTCTCCGGGGATATAAATTTTGTCCATGAGCCGTTAGAGCTATATAAATTGAATCCCTGCTGCTCCTATACACATTACCAGGACTAGTAGTGTATAATAAAGGTCATTATTGTGATAAACAGCTCCAGGTTTTATTCAGGAGAGCATCACGTTTTAATCTTGTCTATGACGCTGGTGTTAACGATGGCACACACACACACACACACACACACACACACACACATTATACTCTACCAACTGGATATAAGCACACGATAACAAATCATTCTACTGTTAA
>NW_024744974.1:12500-16523 GCF_018991925.1 Homarus americanus
GTAATTGGGGATGAAGGGATAATGGTAGAGAAATTAATGACTACAAGGGGGAAGCACAGACTGGGAACAATGAATTAAATTAAAAGCTGTGTTGCCCCATGGGAGATGCAGAAACGGGGGTATGGGTAAACGCAACATGAAAACGTTTGTAGGTGAGGCAGAGGTCCCTTACTCTAACACGCACACACGCACGCACGCATGCACGCATGCACGCACGCACGCACACACACATGCACGCACACGTTGATAATAACAAAACTGATTGATTGTATGAAGAAGGATATGCTCCTTTAGGGCGTTTCATTGTTGAGAGAGAGAGAGAGAGAGAGAGAGAGAGACCCCCTTTGTCATTCGTTATAAAAATAAAGACACATACTAATGTAAACACAGCTCAGAGCAGGAGCCACCATCACCGTCATCATCACCACCACAGCAAGAGCCACCACCATCACCACCAAAGCAGGAGCCACCGTCACCGTCATCACAACCACAGTAAGAGCCACCATCACCACCATCACCAGCACAGCAGGAACAAGGGTAGGAGGATGAAGAAGGAGGAGAAGGAGGAAGAAGGAGGAAGAAGGAGGGGAAGGAGAAAGAAGTATGGAAGAAGGTTAACACGAAGAACCGGAATGTCCCAGAGCATAGCCAGGAGGCAGAGGAAGAGGAAGGAACGGGGGGTAGGAGGAGAAGGAAGAGGAGGAGGAGATGGAGGAAGGAGGAAGCAGAGAATAAGGAGGAGGAAGAGAATGAAGAGGAGGAGGAAGAGAATGAGGAGGAGGAAGAGAATGAGGAGGAGGAAGAGAATGAGGAGGAGGAAGAGAATGAAGAGGAGGAAGAGAATGAAGAGGAGGAAGAGAATGAGGAGGAGGAAGAGGAGAAGGGAGAGGAGGAAGAGGAGAAGGGAGAGGGAGGACTTTATACCCTCTGGCTCAGTAGGTGGGACAACTTCCGACTCTCATCAGGTCGTCGTCAACTGGGGGCTGTCGTCCCCTGATCCACTAGGCTCTTCGCTGCCCTTCACTGACTCACTCACTCTCTCTCTCTTTTCTTCTTTCTTTCTCTCTTTTTTCTCCGTCTACCTATGTATGTTACTCTCTCTCTCTCTCTCTCTCTCTCTCTCTCTCTCTCTCTCTCTCTCTCTCTCTCTCTCTCTCTACCTACACAGACACACCAGCTCCAGCCATTTTCATCCATATGTTTGAACTAAAAAAAAAAAAATCTTACATTTCCATAATTATATTCCAGGCACGAGTTGGTGCTACTAATTTAAACTACTTGGCTCCACATCCGGGCGACACCGAGCTAGATATTAAAATTTCAAATCCATAAGAGTTTTTAAAGATGAAATTTTGTTCCCGCAACACGTATTTTGTTTTATTTATTTAGGGAAACAAATATAGAAAAAATATAGGTGGGACAGACAGACAGACAGACAGAGACAGAGACAGAGACAGAGACAGACACACACACACAGGAAAACAGATTTAAACGGATATAAATAAAAAAACAATTCACATAAGCGCAAATAAGGTACACATGATGACGTGTATGACAACAACACTGTCACGGGACCAAGAGGATTAGTGAGGATAAAGGAAAAATTGAAATGTAGTGTTGGCAGAGACCTGAAAAATAGAACGTACAAGAATATCTCTCTCTCTCTCGATGGAATTAAAACTGAACGAATGAAACTGGGAGTTATATTGTTATCTAAGCCGTGGAGAGAGAGAGAGAGAGAGAGATATGTATTTCATCTCACAATACAAAAGTATAACATGACACCTAACATAACCTAACCTAAAGTAACATTAATCCCTCAGTGACCTCGTGTACTATTGACCTCAGTAGTCAGTGACCGTGTACTATTGACCTCAGTAATCAGTAATCTCGCGTACTATTGACCTCAGTAATCAGTGACCTCGTGTACTATTGACCTCAGTAATCAGTAATCTCGTGTACTGTTGGCCTCAGTAATCAGTAATCTTGTGTACTATTGACCTATCAGTGACCTCGTGTACTATTGACCTCAGTAGTCAATGAACCTCATTTACCATTGACCTCAGTAGTCAATGACCTCGTTTACCATTGACCTTATGCCTGTAAAGTCACCTCACTAACCCCCCCCCCCCTTGGTCCAGGTAATTGGTTCATTATACACACACCTGCGAGCCTTAAGCAGGTAGGAGAATTGTGGTGGGAGAGGTGCTGCTCCTTATACCTGCTCAGGTGAGTAGTGTAGTAGGCTGCGGAGGGTGTGGGGTGGGGGTGTGGGGGGTAATGGATGGTGGGGGGTGGGGGTAGGAGTGTGGGGATTATTATATAAGAACTCTGCGCCATAATAATGTGTTTGTCTTACACCATAATAGTGTTTTTCTCTTACTTGCACCACAATACTTTACCTTCACCATAAGAACTTCTCCTTGCACCTTAATACTTCTATTTGTCCAGCACGTCAACATCTTTCTGCACCACAACACCTTCGCCCCCCATTACAACACCTCCACCCTTTACCACAATATGTCTGCCCCGCACCACAAACATCACCGCCCCGCACCACCAAAGCATTTTCGCCCCCACCACAACACCTGCGCCACAACAACAGATACAGAAGCTGGGTTTCACCTCAGGTAAATACTAACAGTAAATGTCAAGAGGCCACAGGAGCAGAACCGTGTGTGTGTGTGTGTGTGTGTGTGGACAGTTTCCTTAGACCTATATGTATTTCTTCGTATGAACGTAGCGTCTGTATGTATGACAACCCATAAGACATATCGCAACACACTCCCACACCCACAAGAAAACAAACCCCCGCAACGCACGCACGCACGCACACACATCTCACTAATGTTGACGCAGCTGAGCAAACAAATAACCATTTCGCTACTATATGCCAGACGCTCCCACGGCTTGACACAACCACTCTCCCTGCTTACCTACCAGCTCCCCTTCCCACTGACTTAGTAGAAGAATTTGAAGTAGCAAAACGCCTGAACAAACTAACATTAAAACGCTCTACCACCCCCATTGACTTACCAATGAAACTCTTCAAGGAGTTCTCCCCGGAGCTTGCTAAAACCCTATGCTCCATCATCAATGCTTCTCTCAGTCAAGCCAGATGCCCAGCTGACTGGAAGACCTCTTATGTATCACCAGTGCCCAAGTCAACCAGCCCACAATCCTTAAATCAGCTACGACCTATTGCAATCACCCCAATACCCTGCCTAATCTGTGAAAGTTTTGTGTTCGACTGGAGAAACTATGCTGATATTGCAGGAAATCTCGTAGACCCTCAGCAATTTAGCAACATAGCTTCCTCCACCACTCACTGTCTTGCCCGTACAGCTTTCTCGATTACATATACCCGCCACCATCTCGAAACGAAAAAAAATCTGTAACTGTCGCCTTCATTTATTTCACTAAAGCGTTCGACCTAGTCGTCACAATATAATCATCAACAAACTATTGACCTCAGGCTACGGAGAGTCTTATACCATGGCTTACAGACTTCCACTCAAGTGACCGACGCCAAGCTGCACGCTTCCGAGGGGCTGTCTCCACCTTGCAGTCACTCACCTGTGGCGTCCCCCAAGGCACCAAGATGGGACCACTCTGCTTCCTTATGGTCATCAATGATGCCCTAAGAGAAACCCCTGCTCGCTGGAAATATGTCGACGACTCCACCATTGGGATCAGCGTCCACTACCACCACCTGCTGCTGCTGTTGCATCTACAGTATCAACTCCCCCATAGTCCACCACCACCTGCTGCTACACCTACAGGATCACCTCCCCCATAGTCCACCACCACCACCTGCTGCTGCTGCACCTATAGGATCACCTCCCCCCAGTCCACTACCACCACCTGCTGCTGCTGCTGCACATACAGGATCAACTTCCCCACGCCCACTACCACCACCTGCTGCTGCACCTACAGAATCAACTCCCCCACAGTCCACCACCACCACCTGCTGCTGCTGCACCTACAGGATCAACTCCCCCACAGTCCACCACCACCACCTCC
>NW_024744975.1:0-10948 GCF_018991925.1 Homarus americanus
TAAACACCCAAGGTCAGTAAATAGTAAACAACCACGGTCAGTAAATAGTAAACAACCACGGTCAGTAAGTAATAAACACCCAAGGTCAGTAAATAGTAAATAACCACGGTCAGTAAATAGTAAATAACCACTGTCAGTAAATAATAAACACCCAAGGTCAGTAAATAGTAAATAACCACTGTCAGTAAATAGTAAACAACCACTGTCAGTAAATAATAAACACCCAAGGTCAGTAAATAGTAAACACCTACGGTCAGTAAATAGTAAACACCCAAGGTCAGTAAATAGTAAACAACCACGGTCAGTAAATAATAAACACCCAAGGTCAGTAAATAGTAAATAACCACTGTCAGTAAATAATAAACACCCAAGGTCAGTAAATAGAAAATAACCACTGTCAGTAAATAATAAACACCCAAGGTCAGTAAATAGTAAATAACCACTGTCAGTAAATAATAAACACCCAAGGTCAGTAAATAGTAAACACCCACGGTCAGTAAATAGTAAACACCCACGGTCAGTAAATAGAAAACACCAACGGTCAGTAAATAGAAAACACCCACGGTCAGTAAATAGTAAACAACCACGGTCAGTAAATAGTAAACAACCACGGTCAGTAAATAATAAACACCCAAGGACAGTAAATAATAAACACCCACGGTCAGTAAATAGTAAACACCCACGGTCAGTAAATAATAAACACCCAAGGACAGTAAATAATAAACACCCACGGTCAATAAATAGTAAACAACCACGGTCAGTAAATAATAAACACCCAAGGTCAGTAAATAATAAACACCCAAGGTCAGTAAATAGAAACACCCACGGTCAGTAAATAATAAACACCCACGGTCAGTAAATAGTAAACACCCACGGTCAGTAAATAGAAAACACCCAAGGTCAGTAAATAGTAAACACCCACGGTCAGTAAATAGTAAACACCCACGGTCAGTAAATAATAAACACCCAAGGTCAGTAAATAGTAAACACCCACGGTCAGTAAATAGTAAACACCCACGGTCAGTAAATAGAAAACACCCACGGTCAGTAAATAGTAAACACCCACGGTCAGTAAATAGAAAACACCCACGGTCAGTAAATAGTAAACACCCACGGTCAGTAAATAGTAAACACCCACGGTCAGTAAATAGAAAACACCCAAGGTCAGTAAATAGTAAACACCCACGGTCAGTAAATAGTAAACACCCACGGTCAGTAAATAATAAACACCCAAGGTCAGTAAATAGTAAACACCCACGGTCAGTAAATAGTAAACACCCACGGTCAGTAAATAGAAAACACCCACGGTCAGTAAATAGTAAACACCCACGGTCAGTAAACAATTTACATTCTACCTGAAGTTACCCCAATAAACTTACTACACCTGTATCGGTCTCAAGTTACTTCATACAAAAAGCCGAGAATCTCATAATGCTTTGGCCAGACTGTGAACTAGTGACGTAACGCTCGCCTCGCACACATCATCATACGACGCCTCATAACTATTGACAATTGGGAACTTTTACCGACCACCAGTAAATGTGAGAGCGACGCCAGATTTGGTCCTTAAAAGTTCATCATTTTCTGGCCAAACTAAAATGATTCATCGGCGGCGACAAATGTCCTTGGAGACTCCCAACTGTCTCACTTCAGAAGGTTATGAACTCTCTCAGAGTCTTGAGTCAGACAAAATGTGAACTATCAAACATATTCTGCTTTTAAAGATTTTTTATATCATCTTTTACACTTATGATGTGAGTCATGAATTATGATGAGTGTGTCGGAGTCTTGTGCAAAATGAGGATAGTTGTGGCGAGTAATGATAAAAATACATAGTTGATAAGTATTGATTTTAATAAAAAATTTATCTACTGTGAATTATATTTTGGTTTTAAGCGTTTTTGGCTTCACTGTTTACAATAGGCGATTTTGGCTTCACTGATTACAAAAGGCGACTTTGGCTTCACTGGTCATACAAGACAGCTTTGGCTTCACTGGTTACAACAGGCGACTTTGGTTTCACTGGTTACAATAGGCGACTTTGGCTTCACTGGTTACAATTGGCGACTTTAAGAATTTAACTTAACAAGAAAGATTACATGGCTGACAGTACCTCCTCTCTCAGTCTCTCAGTAAGGAAGATAATGTAAGGCAGAAGGCTGATTCCCTCACTATTTTCTAACAGTCTTAATGATATTCTGTCACCAAACTCTGTCTCTAGTCATCACATTGTCACCCATTGTTGACGACTGGGCAATTAAGTATTTCTCCCATAAGGTCAACTATTCACCTGGACAGAATCTACTGCTCTCGAGTCCCTCCATCATTAACTCTTACACCTGTGATTTAAGCTTTTCTCAGGTAAATTAGTCGGTGACATATTTATTAAACATTATTAATTACCTAATTTGCAATTACCTTCAAGTGAATATCCGATGCCTTATTAAAATCAGGTTAAATATGTCTTAAAATTTACCTCAGTAATCTGTGTTACGAGGATGTTTTAGTAAATAAGGTGACAAGACTTCCCGCGTACAGAAACATGTTATCCTGCGGGCGTGAATTAACGAGCGCTCTCACACAGTCTGCTTACCCCTCCTGCCACCAGAGCGCCACCTGTCACACATAACTCCCTCAACATCATTGTCAAGATGGTTGGCCAAACATTGTTAAACATTAAAGAGTCACACTGTGCTAAACCTTCTAAGATGCTTCGTTCTAGACTTCCCCTTAGATATGTGACTTTGAACTTTTGATAATCTTGAGCTTGACCTTTGACCTCTCAAGATAATTTAGTGTTTACTGTATACATTACGTAGTTCATCCGTGACTTCTGGTCTGTTTTGGTGCAGACATGGCTGAGATATGTTTTATTATATTATTGGTGGCGATGGTGTAGTAACAGAGAGAGAGAGAGAGAGAGAGAGAGAGAGAGGACATTGTTGCTCCTGTTCGGATCTTTTTCTTAAGTCATTATTACCATTAAACTGTCGAGGTAATACCAACAATATAACATTATATTCTCCAACAAATTATCTATCCTTCATGGGAGGTGAGGAGATGGAGGAGAGGGGAGGGGGGTGAAGGGAGAGGGGTGAGGGGAGGTAGGTTAGGGGAGGGAGGTTAGGGGAGGAGAAGCGGAGTGAGGGGATGGAGAGTTCTTACATCAGGATATTTTCTTTTCTTAAGCAAAATCCAAAAAAGAAAGAACAATATAACTTTCACTTCACCTCTTCCTCCCTCCCATGACACCTTATATCACCTTTATATAACTCACAAATATAACCCGACTAATATTCTTCTACCATGTTCATTAATCTATTAGTTAATATATCATAACACAGAATTCTTAACAGCTTAGACCAAAAGCATAAAAGTGTTACTCTACGAAACTCATTATCAAGATGTTCTCTCCCTGGCTTTCTTTGTCACACTCTAGTAACACTATGTAACATTTTCCAGGAGTAAATGACCAACTTAACCCATTCTATCCAGTGGAGAGAAAAGGAGAAAATGTGTGGTGGGAAAAAAGTTTTCTCTGGATTTCACGCTGGTTGTGGAGACGAGAATAAAAGTCAGTGTTAAGTCAGGAAGTACAACACTATGTAGGCCGATAATGCAGGGAGAGCGGCGTCATACTTGTCATTGTGTATATCCGACAAGTTCTGAGGCTTTGTTTACTACACCCGCGATGCTTCTCACCACGATAAAATAATGATAATAAAACCAAAACAAACAAAAAACTTTACCACAATCTTTCCCTCGAGATAATTTTTTTCCTACAAAGAAACAAAAGCATCGTATAATCGTTAAGACCCTAGAATGAGGCCACAAGCGCCGCCGTAACTGTTATGTATACCCACATTAATAGTATATATAGGGACCAGCCTTCTGCTGCACCAGACAAAAGGTAAACTGTCTCTCACTCTACTTATGGTGAGGTAAGGCGCCATCATCATCCTTTAAGGTGAAACTAACTAAAGGTTTTTAAACTACACAGTATAGTACAGTACACAGCGTGGAGGAGAGTACAGTACATAGCGTGGAGGATAGTACAGTACACAGGGTGGAGGATAGTACAGTACACAACGTGGAGGATAGTACAGTACACGGGGTGGAGGATAGTATAGTACACAGGATGGAGGACAGTACAGTACACAGCGTGGAGAATAGTACAGTACACAGGGTGGAGGGTAGTATAGTACACAGGATGGAGGACAGTACAGTACACAGGGTGGAGGATAGTATAGTACACAGGGTGGAGGACAGTACAGTACACAGGGTGGAGGATAGTATAGTACACAGGGTGGAGGACAGTACTGTACACAGGGCTGAACATATAAACAACAACAGCGTCTTGTTGAGTTACGAGGAGCAGCTAGTTAATATCAGCTGATCATAACAAACAGAGATCCAAGTTGGTTTAGTAAGAGCGAAGTACCGTTGCTGGCTGACAAACCACAAGGTATAGTTATCATTTTTATCTTATTAGAGGCTGGGAGCGTGCTGGATACTAGGTTATTGCGGTGACCTATTATGACATAATATAGGTTATTGGAAGGTCGTACGAGTGAAAGAAGAAAGAACGACATGAAAGAAGTTAGTTAAGGAAATTCTTTCTGAATGACAGATGAGTGAGAAGTAAGCCAACAGACTTCAGATATTTCACCACGATGATTCAAGGTTGATGAGCGTATTAGACATAAGAGTGAAGGCAGACTGCGGCACACGTGACAGTAAACACCGAGGATGAGACTGGCAGCAGCGAGGGTTGTATCGTTGATGTCCCGTGGAGATAAAATTTTGTCCGGGATCCTGGATTTTTGGGGACAGAATCCTCCAAAATGAGGCAATAGTTTTTCGTGTTAGGACGGTTATGGCCGCCGTAAAGGAGTAACAGCTGGGAGGAAGAGAATTAAGTAGAAGTATGGAAGACAACTCCTGGCTGCCTTACCAGTGGAGGCTACGAGGAACAACTTGCTGAACACTGGCTGTTACCTCCCGTACGGCTCGTTCACTAACAGTATATATACGAACATTTAAAAGTTTACCCATGTTATTAGTTTATGTACCACTGTTTTACCACAGTTATTTGTGTGACCTACCATAGGTAGGACATCACGCCACTCGTAGGGCATCACACCACTGGTGGGACATCACACCACTGGTAGGACATCACACCAGTGGTAGGACATCACACCACTGGTAGGACATCACACCAGTGGTAGGACATCACACCACTGGTAGGACATCACACCACTGGTAGGACATCACACCACTGGTAGGACATCACACCAGTGGTAGGACATCACACCACTGGTAGGACATCACACCAGTGGTAGGACATCACACCACTGGTAGGACATCACACCACTGGTAGGACATCACACTACTGGTAGGACATCACACCACTGGTAGGACATCACACCAGTGGTAGGACATCACACCACTGGTAGGACATCACACCACTGGTAGGACATCACACCAGTGGTAGGACATCACACCACTGGTAGGACATCACACCAGTGGTAGGACATCACACCAGGGTAGGACATCACACCACTGGTAGGACATCACGGTAGGACAACGCACCAGTGGACTAACATATACCCGTATAAAGCCTTCAGTACAGAGGTGGGCGGTGTACCTGTAACTACAGGTATACACTTACGGATGAGTTGACTGAGAGTGCACCGGAAGTAAACCAGTGACCCATAGACGAGCGTTGTATCCACTCGGCCACCGCACCACTGAATAACACATAACTGACACAAAAATACACCAATGATCCAATGAAGTACAATTGCCACTATAACTCACAAGAAAGAGTAACACAATACTAGACAGTTATTTACCCCGACAATGTTAAATACTGTCATGACACAGACCATTGATCCAGCCGCTGTCGTCGTTGAGGTATTTCCGTCACACAAACACTCCAGTCATCCAGTCGTCTATTGTTGTTGTCTGCCTATTGTTCTACAGTCATTACTTCTCGTCTAGTTTTTATATTGTTTGATTTACGCAGTTGTTTAAACGTCGTGGGAATCTCTGACCTGGTATATTATTTATGATGACGTGTATGTTTGTACGAAGAACTTATATGAATTAACTAAATGTATCTATCGTATATGTAGAATTAAATACAATACAATACATGTTCTCTTTCAGTGTTAACTCAAAGAAAACATTAAGTCACATACAAGTGATAAGATTTGATTTAAATGAAAGGTCAACTATGTTTAGTGTACACATAGGTTAAATTCGTTCTAAAAGGTTAAATTAGTTCTTAGTAATAATCATTAAAGTGTGTAAGCAACAATCAACATTACACCTGCCAAGCCTTCATAATATAACGAGAAAATTCATCTTACATGTTTTCAGTCTGAGGAAAAATTGACTTGACTAAAACACAAGAAACACACACTATGTAGACTTCACTTGTGGTAAATATTACACAGTTTTTCTTTATATGATACAAGTTATTTCTTATTGTTGTATAATGAAACACATCATCATGAAGCATCACATGTCAGGTGTTTAGTTCCAACAAGGAAACAATAACAACGTTCATCTGATTTACGTAACTAACATAAGTAATTTTTTTATACGTACAGGTACTGATAATGTTCTTACAAATTTCCATGATGACTTACACACACACAAAAACTATCTGTCCCTTTTCTCGTTGATACAATATGACACAATGGACGAATAATTTTGATCCCTATTTGTAAATCCTTGAAATCAGAATCAAAACTGCTGTACATTGTGTACATTTCCAAACACATCGGACCCAGGTAGCCAGGTAGGTTTGTATGTGTACTGTTACGAAGAAAAGTCCTGTCGCCTTTTCTGCTGCTTAAGGAACCACAAGATTCAGACTAGTGAACCCGAAGCAGTAGACACTGATGCTTTATTCTGTGTACAAATGTTTTGGATTCACGAGTATGAATCTTGTGGTTGGTGAAGCAGTAGAAGAGGCGACAGGACTTTTATTCATGACTGTACGTACAGTCATGGTCAAAAGTTAGTGTGAAATAATGTAGTTGAGTAACGTGAATGAGTCTCCGAAGTTAACCTGACTGTCGTCTGGTGCGGGTGTGCCGTTTTGTCTCATTTGGGGTCGATACTTCTTCACACGGATTTTTTACCCTGAATGTACATAATAGTATTATTGTAAAGTATTCTCAAAATAATATTTCCTTATCGAAATACATGTATTTCTCGCTTTCTCACACTGAAGGGAAGATATACAGGTGTATTATACAAAACAACACAAACCTGGGAATATGTTAAGATATTCACATTTACGAGATATTATTTACACTAGACTAGACGTTGTAAGCCACTGCAGCAAAACTAATACCATAGGATAAAAAATGTGAACGCTAAAGAACAACGAGACGAGCGTTGACAGGGAGTCTGGCGTGAGAGGCATAAACAATCTTTACTCTTTTATTTATTACCAAAGAGACTTTCTATTGTTAACATGAAAACGTTAATTGTAAAGTGTGAATTGTGATGACGTAAAGAAAATTGTCAGTGGGGGTCATGGCTATTCTCGTTAAGAGATTCTTCCTTTCATTTTATGCGCATTGAAACAAAACCCTTTGACTGAACTCCGAAATGAAAGAAAAACAGGACTCACCTGACGCCCTGTCTGGCGTGGACATCCTAGGTTTAATCTCCCCGAGTAAACACTTGCTGGTGAGCGCCGGGACCTGGACATGACATACATCCTCTGTGAGAGAAGTTTTATAATACTGACTACCGTGCGCCGACGATGGTGTTTTGTCATTACTACTTACCTCTGGTGTGTGTCATGTCGTGTTGACCCTTCCTCTCCCTAAGATCCTCAGTTTGTTAATTACCTTTATATAATACAAGGCGTGGAACTAAACGATACTCTCAGTTATTATTGTGTTGTTTAAATACAAAGGTTAAAGTGTCGTTAACTCCTCCTTCAGTGTACAAATACACTAGGTGTAAAGAACATGTTTCGTATACATCAGATGGCGGCATTGTCTGAGTAAATCCAGAGTTTAGCAGGATGGTCTTTACAATGGATTCAACGCCATTTTAATGTAGCTTATTATTATTATCTCAACAAGAACTAAAGAAAAATATTTAAGGGTGTATTATACTTTGGTAATTTGATTTTCAGTTATATCTCCTTCTCCTAAGAACTCTTCGTAGGCAAATGTAGACATTTTGGTACTTATATTCTACTGACACAACGAAGAACACTGGTGATTGGTCAATAAAGAACCACAGCTGTCTGGTCACACGTAGTGGGAGGAATCATAAGGTTTTTTCCAGTAACGACAAAAGCAAGCGGCTTGATACATCAATTTTATATAGTATTATGGTTTCATCACATTCTTGCCCTTGTTGCTTTCCACATCCTTTCAGAAAAGAACAGGAGGATATTTCATGTGAACTTCTTAGTTACTAAAAATGGAAACTGATAAAACATTTTGGAGAATACAACAATGTTTTTATTTGATAACATTTTATCGGGGGAAAATACTGGAATACGTTTCTGAAAATTTTTAACATTATAATAAATTATAATGTGCACAAATGATCAAATTAGATATAAAGAAAGGTGTCAGGTTGTTGATGGTGAAGTACATAACCCATACACGTCAGGAAGTATTTGTGTGTGTGACTCTTCGTGTCTTCCTCCGGTGAACCGGCGCCGTGGGATGGTACAGTATGGTACAATACAAGCAGCTCATTTATCACATATTATATTAGGTGTAAGTTAGAGCAATATTTTGACAACATATTAAAAGAAAAATATTATGAGGTATTTCTTGTATTGTGATAACCGGGCAGGTAATGAGGCACAGGTGGACGAGCTTCAAACACACTTATTTTCTCTCCATGCAAGAGTTTCTTTTATAACTACAGGTGAACCTTTGTGTAATTAATCAGAGGGAAAGTTTTATACGAGGCGTAATTTATACACTGTAGGGTTAGTGTGTACTTTGATGTATGAGGGTGAGAAATAATAAGCTGTGTTGGTGTACCTGGTCAACACCTTTCATAAGTCAGGTAGTCCGTCAGTCAGGAATGCTTTTTACCTATTTGACTGTTGCATTTAATTAACAAACTCTCCATAAATAACTGCAGTGATCAATGCTTTCACCACAGTCCTTGTGTATTACCAGCTAAATAATGACGATTTTTTTTCATTGTGGTGTTCTGCTGATTTCGTTTTGATAAGCAATATTAAAATGATAATTCATAATAACACGAGAAATACAAGAACCATAAACGGCGATTGTATTTGTGTGTTGTATCTGGTAAATAAAATATAACAAATATAGATACAATATTATATACAACAATGTTTTTTCTCTGAATTATAACAAATAAGTAGAATAACATTAACTGATACATTAATTGTTTCTACACCTGACTAACTTGATACCTGGGCTCCTCCTCCTCCCCTTCCCCTTCTCTTTCTAATTGTTTGTCATTCACTATTATTTAAATTCGTGTTATTATTATTATTATTATTATTATTATTATTATTATTATTATTATTATTATTATTATTATTATTATTATTATAGTTATTATTATTATTATTATTATTATTATTATTATTATTATTATTATTATTATTATTATTATTATTATTATTATTATTATTATTATAGTTATTATTATTATTATTATTATAGTTATTATCATTATTATTATTATTATTATTATTATTGTGTGTGTGTGTATTATTATTATTATTATTATTATTATTGTTATTATTATTATTATTATTATTATTGTGTGTATTATTATTATTATTATTATTGTTATTTATTATTATTATTATTATTATTATTATTATTATTATTATTATTATTATTATTATTATTATTATTATTATTATTATTATTACTGCACACTTACTACTACTACTACTACTATTATTATTATTATTATTATTATTATTATTATTATTATTATTATTATTATTATTATTATTATTATTATTATTATTGTGTATTATTATTATTATTATTATTATTATTATTATTATTATTATTATTATTATTATATTATTATTATTATTATTATTGTGTATTATTATTATTATTATTATTATTGTGTGTGTGTATTATTATTATTATAATTATTATTATTATTATTATTGTGTGTGTGTGTGTGTGTGTGTGTGTGTGGTATTTATTATTATTATTATTATTATTATTATTATCATTATTATTATTATTATCATTATTATTATTATCATTATTATTATTATTATTATTATTATTATTATTATTATTATTATTATTATTATTATTATTATTATTATTATTATTATTATTATTATTATTATTATTATTATTATTATTATTATTAAACATTTATTTTTACATATTAATTTAGTATTTGTTATATGCCACCTGATCAGTGTTTCATACTTTATTCACTTAGTAATTCCAGAGACACTCGCAGTCCGCTGGGTGACGACCAGACAACATCTGGAGTGGAAGACAATCCTGACTCATCACTTATAATAATATCTTATGACATAATGTTGGAACCACTGAATGGACGACATCTGAACCTGAACAGAAGCATATGGATACTAAGCTGCGTTATCAGCACCAGGAGATGCAGGCCGGGGATGATCCTTTGTTAAACTTATTGCCAATTAAAATAATTTCGGTCCAAACGTTGACGTTTGTGGCCATGTTCAGTGAGGCAGAAACTGCATAATAAGAGACTTGTTACACTTTATAGCACATGTTGCTGCAGGCGACCAGGTGGAACGTGGGTACCCGCTTCACCCGTCAGCTGGTAATACTGTGGCACGTGTTCATTATCACCAGGTGACACTGTGACACCCGTACGCCATCACCAGATGACACAACACACTGTGACACCCTCGTCCACCACCACCAGGTGACACAACATACAGTGACAC
>NW_024744976.1:0-11836 GCF_018991925.1 Homarus americanus
GCTGTTACTGGTGCTTCACAATATTTACAAAACAGTACACTTCCATCAGTAGTAAATGCATCAAATTCCTTTACATATGATCTCAGCACTTCATTTTGGTTTCTTTGTACTTTCGGCATTTTTCACGAGCAGCAGAAGAGAGTAGCTCCACACAGCAGCACTGCTCCTGACTGACTAACTCACTAGTCCAATGAGTCATGACCAGGTGTGGAAACGACAGATTAAAGCGACGTGACCTCACCTCACTTCACCTAACCACACCTCACCTCACCTCCCAGTACCACGTGTGCTCATTCAGTGGCAACAAAGAGATACTGCCAGATGAATATTTTACCAAAATATGCATTTATATGCAGTTATCTAGGTAATATGCACTTATCATAGAAATCACGCAAAATATGCATTTGCATATGAAATATGCAAATGCATAACTATCCGGGCCCTAATCATGACTATAATATATTCACTCGTATACTACGTAAAGCACAAGAACAAAATATACCATACAGAAAAATTAGGTCAAATAAGAATGAGCCAAGGTGGATGACCAGAAAACTTAAACATGACATAGGAATAAAGAAAGGAATATATAAGAAATTAAAGGGAGGAGAGGAGCAGCTCAGAAACAGGTATAATGAACTATCTAGGAATGTTAAGAAAAATGTAAGGAAAGCAAAGAGAGACTATGAAATCAAAATAGCAAGAGAATCCAAGGCGAATCCCAAGGGATTTTTCCAGGTATATAGGACAAAGGTCAAGGACAAAGTTGGGCCTTTAAAGTCAGGGAGGGGAGAATTGATAAATGGCAGTGAAGACATGAGCAAAGCATTGAACAGCTACTTCTTATCAGTTTTCACAGAAGAAATTTGCGATGAAATTCCGGAGGTGGAACTGATATTTAAGGGAAAGGAAGAAGAAAAATTAAAGAATATCACCATCAGAAAAGAGGATGTTCTTAAGAAGATAAATAAACTAAAGAACACAAAATCCCCAGGGCCGGATGAAATTTTTCCTCGAGTCTTAAAAGAGTGTAGGGAACAGATTAGTGGACGCCTCGTAAATTTATTTACAAAATCATTAGACACTGGAGTTGTGCCAGAGTTGTGGAAACAGGCGAATGTAGTACCCATATTTAAAAAGGGAGACAGAGCATCAGCGTCAAATTACCGGCCGATCAGTTTGACGTCAGTAGTGGGGAAATTTCTTGAATCAATTATAGCAGATAGCATCCGATCGCATCTAGAGAAAAGCAAATTAATCTACGACTCTCAACATGGGTTTACAAAGGGAAAATCTTGTCTAACAAATCTGCTAACGTTTTTTAGGAAAAGTCTTCGAGGTAGTAGATAATGACGAAAATTACGATGTTATTTACTTAGACTTTAGCAAAGCATTTGACAGAGTACCGCATCAGAGGCTTCTGAGAAAAATTAAGGCTCATGGTATCGAGGGGAAAGTTTTAAATTGGATAAAATCATGGCTCACCGATAGAACGCAGAGGGTCAGCGTAGATGGTGTTAAATCTGAGTGGGGCCGTGTAACCAGTGGGGTTCCCCAGGGGTCAGTACTAGGCCTCTTGTTCATAATCTACATAAACGATTTTAGATACTGGGATCAGCAGTGACATAAGCAAGTTTGCGGATGACACCAAAATAGGGCGGCAAATTAATTCAGGGCAGGATGCAAATGCATTACAGGAGGATCTAAATAAACTGCAGGGGTGGTCTGAAAAATGGCAAATGAAATTCAACACCAGCAAGTGCAGCGTACTTAATATTGGAAGAACAAATACTTATAATGTATACAGCCTGAACAACATCAACCTAGAGAAGTCGACTTGTGAAAGAGACCTAGGGGTACTTGTAAGCCCGGACCTACGGCCTAGAAAACAGTGCGTTAATGTTCGAAATAAGGCAAACAGAGTATTGGGTTTTATATCTAGAAGTGTAAGTAACAAGAGTGCAGAGGTCTTATTGCAACTATATCTTGCGCTAGTTAGGCCGCACCTCGATTATGCGGTTCAGTTCTGGTGCCCCTATTATAGAATGGATATAAATTCACTAGAGTCGGTGCAGCGAAGAATGACAAAAATGATTCAGGGACTTAGAAACCTTCCATATCAGGATAGGTTAAAGAAACTTAACTTGCATTCCCTAGAAAGACGAAGAGTGCGGGGAGATATGATAGAAGTATTTAAGTGGGTGAAAGGAATCAATAAAGGGGATATAGATAAAGTTCTTATAATATCCGAGCAGGATAGGACTCGGAGCAACGGATTCAAGTTGGATAAGTTTAGGTTTAGGAGGGAGATAGGAAGAAACTGGTTCACAAATAGGGTGGTGGACGAGTGGAACAAGCTTAGCAACTTTGTAGTAAGTGCTGGAACTCTGGAAAGTTTCAAAAGGAGGCTAGATAGATTCATGGATGATAGAGAGTGGTAGTAACTCTCGACAGGAGCTGCCATGCAGAGGCCAACCGGCCTATTGCAGACTCCATTTTCTTATATTCTAAATAGCATCCGATCGCATTTGGAGAAAAACAAATTAATCTACGACTCTTGTATGTATATTATGTATGTTGTATGTATACCATGTATGTACTCTATATATACACATTACTTCTCTAGTCAGTAGCGTGTGGCAATGTCCCTGTTTCATGTCACCACACGCTTAGATAAATGTACCTGGCGACATCTGGAAGCTGCTAATGTACCACTTACCACATGTCGCCTGCGAGGTCAGAGAGAGGTCAGTTGACCCTATAGGAGTGTAAGGACTACCTGCGCTTGTAAGCGCACTCCTGTATATTTCCGTTAATAAGAACCTACAGAACTCTACAGGTGTTTATGTTCGCCCCTGTAGTTAGAACCAAGTACCCCGAACATCTCCAACTCTCAACATGGATTTACAAAGGGAAAATCTTGTCTTAACAAATCTGCTGATGTTTTTTAGGAAATCTATGAGGTAGTAGATAATGACGAAAATTACGATGTTATTTACTTAGACTTTAGCAAAGCGTTTGACAGTACCGCATCAGAGGCTTCTGAGAAAAGTTAAGGCTTATGGTATCGAGGGAACAGTTTTAAATTGGATAAAATCATGGCTCACCGATAGAACATAGAGGGTCAGCGTAGATGGTTTTAAATCTGAGAGGGGCTGAGTAACTAGTGGGGTTCCCCAGGGGTCAGTACTGGTCCCACTCTTGTTCGTTATTTACACTGTAGATACTGGGATCAACAGTGACATAAGCAACTTTGCGGATGACACTAAAATAGGGCGGCAGATTAATTCAGGGCAGGATGCAAATGCACTACAGGAGGATTTAGATAAACTGCAGGAGTGATCAGAAAAATGGCAAATGAAATTCAACACCAGCAAGTGCAGCGTACTTAATATTGGAAGAACAAATACTTATAATGTATACAGCCTTAACAACATCAAACTAGAGAAGTCGACTTGTGAAAGAGACTTAGGGGTACTCGGAAGCCCGGACCTTCGGCCTAGAAAACAGTGCGTTAATGTTCGAAATAAGGCAAACAGAGTATTATGTTTTATATCTAGAAGTGTAAGTAATCAAGAGTGCTGAGGTCATATTGCAATTATACCTTCCGCTAATCAGGCCGCACCTCGATTATGCTGTTCAGTCCTGATGCCCTTATTATAGAAGAAATATCAATTCACTGGAGTCGGTGCAGCGAAGAATGACGAAAATGATTCCGGGACTTAGAAACCTTCCCTATCAAGATAGATTAACGAAACTAAACTTGCATTCCCTAGAAAGACGAAGAGTGCGGGGGAGATATGATAGAAGTATTTAAGTGGATGAAAGGAATAAAAAAAGGAGATATAGAGAAAGTTCTTATAATATCCGAGCATGATAGGACTCGTAGCATGGAATTTAAGTTGGATAAGTTTAGGTTTAAGAAACTGGTTTACAAATGGGGTGGTAGATGAGTGGAACAAGCTTAGCAACTTTGTAGTAAGTGCTGGAACCCTGGAAAGTTTTAATGGGAGGCTAGATAGATTCATGGACGATAGAGAGTGGTAGTAATTCTCGACAGAAGCTGCCTGCACATGACAACTGGCCTATTGCAGACTAGTTCTTATAACCTCACATGACACGTGAGCGATATGGGTTGGGTGTAAACGGGGCAGCCTAGTATGGGCCATTAGACCCGATGAATGTTTCCTCCATTGTTATGTTCTTAATGAGAGGAGGAGAGGGAGTGGGGAAAAGGGGAGAGGAAAAAGGGGAGTGCCCTGAAAACTTATTACCAGAATCTGATAGATTTTCCAATTCATTACACAACACTACCAGGGCACAGAGATTTATTTACTTCTGACATTATTTACGGAATCTCTAGTGTTAAATTTATGGTACATTTGTGAAAAATATATAAAATTCATAATCAATAGTTATCAAACTACTTTTACAATGAACTGCAGTTTCTGTCCGCCTCTGGCAGCTGTTCAATGCCCACCGATCATATCTGAGCATTAGCAGTATTAATGTTGTCTTCTGTTGAAGAGGTTAACCACTGTATCTTAGTTCTTCATCTTTAGGACGTGTATGGAAGTGTATATTCCCCTCTCGTTTGAACCAAGAATTACACCCAAACACAACACAATTAGCGGGCATTACTAATGCCAGCTTTCATTATCATTAGTGAAACAGAGAACAATTTTCTGTTTATAAATCTTCTCTCCATCACTCACTGCCTTTAGTCTCATAATATCTTCGTTTTTCTGCCACGGTCTACTTCTGCTTCATATGAATACGCCTTATTGGTGAATATTTTGGTTGCGTTTAGATAAGGTGGAATATAAAGACGTTCTGGGTATTTTCAAAGCCTTTTACCGAAATCTGGTGCCACTCACATCGTTATGTTAATGGGGATAGGATGTCGTTCAGGGATGAGAGTCATATCGATAATTGTGGTTCATACTGGAGAAAAAAATTGGTCCTCGACATGCTACACCTGCCTTAATTGGGTTGTCAAATATCTCTTGTACCTGAGCCGGGTATATTAATTATATTTTACAGTACGGCTGAAGCTTCCTGGTTCTACCGACTCACCCGTAGTTAACCTGTGTGTTCACTACTGTCAGTCTCACTTTTGTTCTGTAACTCTCTTGAAATTTCTTGTTAAATGACCCCATCTTCCTTGTCATTATATATTGTTATATATTATATATGTGCAGTCCACACCACTCATAAGCCACACAGACTGGCTGGGTCCATCCTTCCCTCACCTTGCGAAATATACAAACCAGACAATTAATCAGTGGTCAGTCAAAGCGTAAAGTCAACACCTACTTCTAAGCTCATTAGCATGGATTGGTTTTATAAACAAAGAAAACAAAATTTAAGTTCGTAATTTCGAGGCCGCAGTCTGTGTGGCTTATAAGTGGAGTGGACTGTAACTCTTATGCCGTCTGTATATTTTCAGCGTATGGCTACTGAATTTGTGAAAGGAAACGTTAATTATTATTATTATGAATTTTATCCTTAGTAATACAAGTAAAAGGATTACGAGTGTTATTATGTTCATCTTTACTCAAAAAAAAACCCACATGCGATGGTCCTTACCTTCATTATCAGCGAAATTTAACTGTGAAAAGTAAAATGAATGAATATATTACACGATTAAACCCAAATAACCGGACACTAATTATTCAGAACAACATCTCGTACATGGAATATGACTTTTGTTAAAATTTAAGACTTTAAAAAGGTGAAAATCGAAATACATTAAAACAATTCAACATTTAAGTTTGTATTTATGGAGTTCTCTGGCGTTATTTGTTTTGTTGTTGTCCCTGTGTTGTGGGTAGTGTTGTTGGTGTTGTGGGTTGTGTTGCTCGTACAAAAAAAAAAGAAGCTATTTACCCACCTGGGTTCGATGTGTCTGGAAATGAACCCAATGTACAGCAGTTTTGGTTCGGTTGATTCACAAATAGTGATCAGAATTGTTCGTCATTGTGTCATATTTTATCAACGATAAAAGGGACAAATAGTTTTTGTGTGTGTTCATTGTGTTACCTGTGGGTGATGTTACTTGTGCCTGATGTTACCTGTACATTGTGTTACCTGTCCTTCATGTTACCTCTACATTGTGTTACCTGTGAAGGGGATTTTACCTGAGTAGGGTTGTTCTCTTTACCTACAATTCTTGTGTTTCTCTCTCCACAAGCTTGTACACTGAGTTAAGCTGGTTATTCCATGTATTATTATCACCGTGTCCGTTATTGTTTTATTTTCATCATTAATTTCACTTGTTCTGACGAGCGTCGATCACATAACTCGTCATCAGCGGCTCCATTACTTCCTCACATCCCATCCTTCCTCATCACCGTTACGTGTTTCACTATTAACGGTAATATTATGCTCACACACATCTCTCTCTGACGGCTATCATTGTTGTGTAACTCCGCGTCAACACTTGTATGTACAATCAAAGATAAAAGTCGTGTCGCGGTTTGTCCGAAGATTAAATATAACTCGTGAAACATTACTAGAGCCCTACCACAAGGCAGAGCGCACCAAAAGTCTTAGCCCTTCGGCATATGTTTTCACCAAATTTCACGACACGACTTTTGTCTTTCATTGTACACGTGTGGACAAAATTACCTGGACATTTGATAGTATGTACACTCGCAACAAAAAGTATCGGTGCATACTGTAGTGTGAACAATTTGAGACCAGTGACGATAGGTATTGGGAAGGCGAGTTGTTCCAGCCGTATGTTGGCAGCCCTGTAATCCTGCTGAGCAGCTACTATGGCCTGGTCGAGTGAAACAAACCGTTATAAATAAGGTCGGGAAGTGATAAATAGACAGTATGAAATATGAGGAGCCCCCTGTTAACAAAATTATTTGTGATACTTGTGAATATTGCCACTTTAATTTATGCTACCAAATAAACCACTCAACCTGGTCGTCCTGAGGGGTGGTGCAGCGTCGACGGCCACTCGGAGACCTGTCGTCTGTAGCACCAGTTTCGAGGTATCGCCGAATCCATCTGTCATGGTTTTGGGGTAGAGTCCGATACCTTCACACTGATTACTTACAGGAGATTATGGCGTATATACGTAGAAGTTCACTCCACCACTCGACATTCCATGATTTATACTTGATAAATGATTTAATGAATTCATTTAATTTTCAACATCCATCTAAGTTATTGGTTATACTATGTCATAACCAATCAGTCATTACCTTTAATAATAATAAGATAGGATCACAGATACGGGCAGATAATTGCACTAACATTTATTTGTCAAGCTTCCATACAATGATTTACAATTTGCATGGATATATGATTTACTCACGTTCACGTTGTAATAAAATTAATCTTCTAAAACAGGGAATTTTCAACTTGGGGACACATGATTTCCAACTTGGGGACACATGATTTCCAACTTGGGGACACATGTGATTACCCTACTGTGGTGTGACTTAACAGAGCCTTAATTCTTCAAGTGATACATTTACTGCCAGCCTGGATTGCTTTTGTTGCAACCAGGCTTCATCACAAGAACTTCTTCCCACGGCCATAACAACAAAAAGGTACTCTTGGGTTACCACACATAGTCTCGCGTCACTGACAGTCACTGTGGACGGTTGTCGCGGCAAGTAGAACTGGTAAGCGTGACTTGAATTAACCATTAGGTGCAATAGACCAGCCTGGATTGCTTTTGTCGCAACCAGGCTTCCACACGTGATATTTCCACGGGGATAACAAACCTAGGTTAACACACTTAGTCTCGTGTCGATCACGGTCACGGTAGACGGGTGTCGTGCAGGAGAACTCTGTAAGCGTGAATTAATTAACCATTTACTGTAGGTTTGATAGGCCAGCCTGGATTGCTCTTGTCGCAACCAGGCATCCACACGTGATATTTCCACGGGGATAACAACCTAGGTTAACACGCTTAGTCTCGTGTCGACGACGGTTCACAGGACGGAGTGGCGGTGGAGGACTCTGTGTGGTGTGGTGTCCCGCCCCCTTTCAGGAGGGAGAGGATGGAGACGACGTCTTAACTAACCCATGGCTCAGGGGATACTACTTAAAATGAGGTTTTTGGGTGTGAAGCGATGAACAGTACTGACATACACTAATTGAAAAATACATGTCCCAGTTATGCCTCGCCGGGCGTCTTATCTCTGGTAAAACAAACTTTGGAGTTGGTTGCGTGGGTAAGCCTAACGCAACCCATGACACCATCGTGCAGCGGTGTTCCTGTGGACACCAACCCGCCGGCTAATATCTGTGACGCCGAACCCTTCGTTATGAAGGGCAATAATAGCTCCTCGTGTTCCCTCCGAGGTTTCCATGTCGTCTGGCATGTGTAGGTCTCTACTGCTTCATATTGCCTCTGTTTTATACCCACGTTCACCGAGACCGAACCTTCGCTCATCATTCAGCCGACACAAAGCAACAATCCGAAAAGAAGAAACAAACACACTGATTGTCAGCCGTATGGCAACACCTAGTGGGGGGGGGGGGGGGGGGCGTTATGAGGATACACTTACCAACCTTCCAGACGTATCACAGTGTATACGTATCGTTTCGGAAGTCGTCGATCACACCCTGCATCGATATTTTTTGGTGCGAGTGTACTTGAGGATCATTAGGTGAAGGGGATTGGAGTTTTAACGTATTTTATCAGATTTTTCTTTGTGTTAAGAGTTTTGTTCTTCTATTTTGTGGTTCCGACATAATATGTGATGAAAATCTGCGTTGTTAGATATAAATCAATATATATATATATATATATATATATATATATATATATATATATATATATATATATATATATATATATATATATGGCCCAGAGGATGATGCCAGATATTGCCAAGTGTTCAGACAATTTTGTCCTCAACTGTGCATCTTGCTCACTGCGAGAACAACCTGTGATACACTATTATTGTTCATCTACATCTAGGAAAATAAACTGAATATTTGAATGTCATTGATGTTTACGATTTATCAGTCATAAGTTATGGTGTCAGTCATTAATAAGAAGAATCTTTCTTAATTTATATTTTATTGATACCAATTAGACAATTTTCGTAAACAACGTTAAGAAATAAATTTGCAGCAGCAAACATTCGCTGGCGGATACAACATCTCTCCCTCATTCACTCCCACAACAACAAACTGAACTGAGGCCTCGATGAACGAATGACCCAAAATTGTGTAAGTCTCGTTACCTTTGACTCCTGTGAAAAGGTTAAAAAAAATATTAAATCCAATTTTATCTGTACTGATGTTTGGGGACCGTAGCAAGGTATCTTTGTATAAACTTTCATGTATATTAACAAAGAGAAATTGTGAGACTAAAACCACGAATCTCTTAATATACGCTTATGGGGTGTATGAACTTTGACCTCCGGGAATGGAATATCCAGAGGAGAGTGCGTGAGTAAAGCGACTTGTTTTATTCCCTGTTGTCCAGACAAGAGTTTCTGCTATTCTGAAACAAGAACTGCTCGCTGTTATTTGAATTCTTTAGTCTGTGTAACAATATCTCGAGCTGTGGTGTCAGGTATCACCCACTGACGTTATTTCTATTTCCGTTTTCGTTTCATTTTGTTTTATCTCTCGTCCATAATTCTATATATTTCTCTTAACTGTCTGGTGTTTCTTTACAGCGTTTTTTTCATTCGTCAAGTTTTACGTCCAGACGTCATCCATGAGGAAGCTTATAGGTCCACTCCAACTGTACAGACACTCAGTAACTACAAGCACACAAGAGATCGTTCAAAGTTAAGTTAGTCACATATAACTTCCCCCTGAGTAAACAATCAACTCCCTCAACAACCCAAACAGTAACAACTATTATGGCGGCCCCACTCAGGTGTTCCTTTATTAGTGTTAACTTTATTGTGACTTCAAACAATTATCTGGTTTTTCGAAGAATTTATAACTAGAAATGTATCTTGTTAATTTACAGTGCAGCTTGTTCATGATAATATGTGATGAATACAGAAGATATTCATATTTATTCCAACGATTTTTGACACTGCAATTAATTCTATACACTGTCTGTTTACCCAGTTGATTAAAGCTGAGTTTTGTTGGTACTGAGTTTGTTGATAATTATTATGTGGAGAATTATTACTACCTTAGCCTGTTCTCCCAAGGTGGAGGAGGCGGTGATGAGAGGGAGGTAACTGAGGCGATGAGAGGGAGGTAACTGAGGCGATGAGAGGGAGGTAACTGAGGCGATGAGAGGGAGGTAACTGAGGCGATGAGAGGGAGGTAACTGGGGCGATGAGAGGGAGGTAACTGGGGCGATGAGAGGGAGGTAACTGGGGCGATGAGGAGGAGGTAGCTGGAGGCGATGAGGTAACTGAGGCGATGAGGAGGGAGGTAACTGAGGCGTGGAGGAGGTAGCTGGGAGGGCGATGAGGAGGAGGTAGCTGGGGGCGTGAGAGGAGGGAGTAGCTGGGCGTGGAGGCTGTGGGGCGATGAGAGGGAGGTAACTGGGCGATGAGAGGGAGTGGCAGCTGGGGCGGCGATGGGGAGGGGAGGTGCTGAGGGCGATGAGAGGAGAGATAGCTGAAGCAATGAGGGGGAGGTGGCAGGCGATGAGAGGGGGAGATGTGCTGGGGCGATGAGAGGGAGGTAACTGGGGCGATGAGAGGAAGGTAACTGGGGTGATGAGAGGGAGGTAACTGAGGCGATGAGAGGGAGGTAACTGAGGTGCACGAAGATCCATGAGACTCCTACTTCCCCCTTGCCCCTCTTACTCTTCCCTGCCCTTCCTACTCCCTCCTCTCCCATCCCATTCTCCCCTTGCTCCTTTTCCCCCCACCCCTCCTCACCACCCTTCCTCTTCCTCCCCCCGCCCCTCCTTTTCCTGTTCCTCCTTACCTCGCCCCTCCTCCCATGCCCATTCCTCCCCCCCCCGCCTCTACCCACACTCACGACCTTATACCCTCGGGGTTTTTCCTCCAAGGTTCCCTGTATTCCTTCTCCTCTATCCTGACGTAGTGACCGTAGTTCTGGTCGGTCTCTTCCCTGTCTCCACCAGTCCCGGAGGTCCACTTAGAGAACATTCCATCGGCAATCATTGTTTACAATAATACAAAGTTTTTGCTCTAAGTCAATCAGTATTGTTGAGTATTTATCATTACGTGAAGTAAATCATATTATAAATAAGCTATTATCTTGTCAAGTGAGATGTTGAGCTGGTAATTATATTTCCCAAGAGTATTATTAATGCTATACAGTATATTATACAGTTCATATAATACATTTAGTCGATACGAAGAATAACACTTAAAAATAAAGTTAGTTATCAATAGATTGTTCTGTACATCAGTGAATGTATTGGAATATAAGTATTAGATATATATTGTCGACGTAATATTCTAGACCATTGTGTATCATAAATGTCTTGGTGTATATATTACATGGATATATTCAACTATATTGGTCACACTCCCTCACGAGCACAAACGTCAAGTGAAACCAGATGAAACATCAAGTGAACCCATCCAGGTGTAGTAAATAATTCTCAACAACAGTTAAGTGGTTAGTGTTGTGTTAATATTTGGTCCTGAGGGATTAAGTTGTCCAGGAGAGATGTAGGACCCTGGGCAGGTGCCGCCATCCAGGACATAGAAGGATGGTTGTGTGTCGTCCACCCTTCATGTAGGGGGGCAGGTGCCGCCATCCAGGACACAGAAGGATGGTTGTGTGTCGTCCACCCTTCATGTAGAGGGGCAGGTGCCGCGATCCAGGACACAGAAGGATGGTTGTGTGTCGTCCACCCTTCATGTAGGGGGGCAGGTGCCGCCATCCAGGACACAGAAGGATGGTT
>NW_024744977.1:0-32379 GCF_018991925.1 Homarus americanus
TAGTTACGCATTGCTAGGTCTATGACCAGGGGTGTGAGGCCGGGCACACCTTCAGTGACATGACAGGGGTGTGACGCCGGGCACCGCTCCAGTGCCATGAAACGAGCTGTGAGGGCCAGAACCCCTCACATGACACGGGGTGTGAGGGCGGCACCTTTCAGTGCCATGACCCAGGGTGTGAGGGCGGCACCCTTTCAGTGCCATGAATCGGGGTGATGTCCGGGCACCCCTTCTGCTCCATGACCCGGGTATGTGAGGCCGGCACCCTCCAGCACCATAGCCCAGGGGTGTGACGCCGGGCACCGCTTCAGTGCTATGACCTGGGGTGGAGGGCTGGCACCTTCAGTGCCATGAGTCGGGTAGGCCGCACCACTTTAGGTACATGACCAGGGGTGTGAGGGCCGGGCAAACCTTCAGTGCCATGGCCACGGGTGTGAGGGGCCGGCACTTCATCAGTGCCATGACCTGGGATGAGGGTTGGCACCCTTCAGTGACATGACCTGCAGTGTGAGGGCCTGGCACCCCTTAGTGACATGACCCGGGGTGTGAGGGCCAGGCATCCTTTCAGCACCATGACCCTGGGTGTGAGGGCCGGGCACCCTTCAGCACCACGACCCGTGTGTGAGGGCTGGGCACCCTTCAGTTCCATGAACCGGGGTGGAGGGCCGGGCACCCCTTCAGTGACATGAACCGGGGTGTGAGGGCTGGCACTTTCTAGTGCTATGAAACGGGGGGAAGGCCGGGCACACCTCCAGCACCATGTCCCGGGGAGGAGGGCCGGGCACCCCTTCAGTGCTATGTCCTGGGTGTGAGGCTGACACCTTTCAGGAACATGAACCGTGGTGTGAGGCCTGGCACCCCTTCAATGACATGACCCGTAGTGGATGGGCTCGGCACCTTCAGTGCCATGACCTGGGTGTGAGGGCTGGTCACTCCTTCCAGTGCCATGACCTGGTGAGGGACGGGCACCCCTTCAGCCCCATGAGACCTGGCTAGAGGGCCGGGCACCTGTTTAGGTCCATGACCAGGGGTGTGAGGGCCGGGAACCCCTTCAGTGACATGACCCGGGGTGTGAGGGCCAGGGCACCCCTTTAGCATGACATGTCCTGGGGTGTGAGGGCCGGGCACCCTTCAGTACCATGAACTGTGTGAGGGCCGGTCACCCTTCAGTGCCATGACCCGGCGTGGAGGGCCGGGCACCCCTGTCAAAGACATGACCCGGAGGTGGGGCTGGGCACCTTTCAGTGCTATGAATCGGGGTGTGAGGGCCGGGCACTCCTCTAGCACCATGACATGGAATATAAGGGCCGGGCACCCCTTCAATGACATGACCTGGGGGTGTGTTTGCTGGGTACCCGTTTAGGTCTATAACCAGGGGTGGAGGGCCGGGCACACCTTCAGTGCCATGGCCAGGGGTGACGGCCGGGCACCCTTCAGTGACATGACCTGGGGTGTGAGGCTGGAACTATTTAGTGCCATGAAATGGGGTGTGAAGGCCGGCACCCTAAGTGCTGTGAACTGGGGTTGAGGGCCGGGCACCCCTTCACATGACCCGGGGTGTGAGGGCCGGGCCCCCTTCAGCCCCATGACCTGGGGTGTGATGGCTGGGCACCCGTTTAGGTCTATAACCAGGGGTGTGAGGGCTGGGCACACCTTCAGTGCCATGGCCAGGGTGTGGACGGCCGGGCACCGCTTCAGTGCCATAACCCGGGTGTGACGGCCGGGCACCCTGCCCATGACCCGTGGTGTGAGGGCCGGGAACCGATTCAACCCATGACCTGGGGGTGTGAGGGCCGGGCACCCTTTAGGTCCATGACCCGGGGTGTGAGGCTGTGCACCCCTTCAGTGACATGACCCGGGTGTGATGTCCGGGCACCTTCAGCTCCATGACCCAGTATGTGAGGGCTGGGCATCCCTCCAGCACCATGGCGGCCTGGGTGTGAGGTCCGGGCACCCTTCAGTGTCATGACCTGTGTCAGGGCCGGACACCCTCCAGAATGGCCTGCCTGTGGTGTAGGGGCCCTGCACCCTTTCAGTGCCATGAATCGGGGTAAGGCCGGGCACACCTCCAGCACCATGTCCTGGGTGTGAGGGGCTGCACCCCTTCAGTGCCATGGCCAGGGGTGTGACGACCGGGCACTGCTTCAGTGCCATGACCCGGGGTGTGAGGGCCGGGCACCCCATCACATGACACGGGGTGTGAGGGCTGGGCACCCTTCAGTGTCATGACCTGGGGTGTCAGGGCCGACACCCCTCCAGAACCATGGCCTGTGGTGGGCGGGCCGGGCACCCTTTCAGTGCCATGAATCGGGGTGTAAAGGCCGGGCAAACCTCCAGCACCCATGTCCCGGGGTATGAGGCCGGGCACCCTTCAGTGCTATGTCCTGGGTGTGAGGGGCTGGCACCTCAGTGACATGAACTGGGGTGAGGGCCGGGCACCCCTTCAATGACATGACCTGTAGTGGATGGGCCGGGCACCCTTTCAGTGCCATGACCCGGGGTGAGGGCCGGTCACTCCTTCAGTGCCATGACCTGGGGTGTGAGGGTGGGCACCCCTTCAGCCCCATGACCTGGCCTGAGGGCCGCACCTGTTTAGGGCCTATGACCAGGGGTGGAGTGCTGGGAACCCTTCAGTGACATGACCCGGGCGTCAGGCCTGGCACCCTTCAGTGCCATGGGCCGGGGTGGAGGGCTGGCACCCATCAGTACCATGAAACGGGGTGACGTCCGGGCACCCTTTCACATGACCCGGTGAGGCTGGCACCCATTCAGTGCCATGAATCGTGTGAGGGGCTGGCACCCCTTCAGCACCATGACCTGGGGTGTGAGGGCTAGGCATGATTTCAGTGCCATGAATCGGGTGTGAGGGCCGGGCACCCCTCTAGCGCCATGATCCGGGGTATGGGGGCCGGGCACCCCTGAGTGCTATGACCTGGTGTGAGGGCCGGTCACCAGTGCCATGACCCGGGATGTGAGGGCCGGGCAACCCTTCAGCACAATGACCCGGGGTGTGAGGGCTGGCCTGATTTCAGTGAAAAGAATCGGGGTGTGTAGGTCCGGGCACCCCTCACACCATGACCCAGGGTATGAGGCCGGGCACCAATGACATGACGACTCTGGGGGCTGCCCTTTCAGTGCCATGAACTGGGATGTGAGGGCCGGGCACCAGGTCTATAACCAGGGTGTGAGGGCTGGCACACCTTCAGTGCCAGCCAAGGGTGTGACGACTGGGCACCTGCCAGTGCCATGACCGGGGTGTGAGGGTTTTGCACTCTTCGGTGACATGAACCAGGTGAGGCTGGCACACCTTCATGACACGGCGTGGTGAGGGCCGGGCACCTTTTTCAGTACCATGACCCGGGTGGAGACGGGCACCTTTGAGTGCTATGAATCGGGGTGATGGCTGGGCACCCTTCAGCTCCATAACCGTGGAAGAGCGTGAACTGCTCAACCCCATGGCCTGGGTGGAGGGCACCCTGTAGGTCTGCGACCAGAAGGGCTGCACCGCTTCATGACATGACCTGGTGTGAGGGTACTGAGAAAGTTAAGAACGGGGTGAGGTCTGGCACTCTTCAATGAGACCGGAGTGAGTAATGGCACCTTCAGTGCCATGAAACGTGAGCGCTGGCCTGATTTAGTTCCATGAATCGGGGTGAGGGCCGGGCATCCTCCAGCACCATACCTGGGTGAAGGGGCTGGCACCCCTTCAGTGCTATGACCTGGGAGAGTGAGGGCCAGGCACCTTTCAGTGACATGACCTGGTGATGGCTGGGCACCAAAGACATGACCCTGGGTGTGAGGCTGGGCCTGATTTGAAAAGGCGAACTGGGTGTGAGGGCTGGCACACCCTCTAGCACCATGACAGGATATATGCCGGGCACTCTTCAATGACATGACCCGGGGTGTTGTTTGCGGGTACCTGTTTAGGTCTATAACCAGGTGTGAGGGCCGGACACCTTCAGTGCCATGGCCAGGGGTGTGACGGCTGGGCACCCCTTCAGTGACATGACCTGGGTGTGTGAGGGCTGGGCACTATTCTGTGCCATGAATGGGTGTGAAGGCCGGGCAACCCCACAGTGCTGTGAACTGGCGTGAGGGCCGGCACCACATGACCCGGGTGAGGCTGCACCCTTCAGTGCCATGAATCGAGGTGGCCGGCCTGATTTCAGTGCCATGAATCGGGGTGTGAGGCCAGGGCTTTCAGCACCATGACTTGGGGTATGAGGGTCGAGCAGCCTTCAGTGCTATGACCCGGGGTGTGAGAGCTGAACTGATTCAACCCCATGACCTGGGGGGTGTGAGGACGGCACCTTTAGGTCCATGACGGTGTGGGGCCTGGCACCAGTTTAGGTCATGACCAGGGGTGGAGGGCTGAACCCCTTGAGGACATGACCTGTGGCGTCAGGCTGCACCAGTGCCATGAGCCGGGTGTGAGGCCGGCACCCCAGCAGTGCAAGAACGGGGTGTGAGGGTGGCACCCATTCAGTGCGAATCGGGTGAGGCTGGCACCTTCAGCACACAGACCCTGGGTGTGAGGGCTGGGCATGATTTAGTGCCAAGTGAATCGGGTGAGGGGCCTGGCACCCAGCACTCATGACCTGGGTATGAGGGCCGCAACCCTTGAGGATATGACCTGGTGTGAGGCCCGGCACCAGTGACATGACCTGGGGTGTGAGGACCGAACCCTTCAATGACATGAACCTGAGAGGTGGGCTGGCACCCTTGAAGGGCACCTGGGGTGTGAGGGCACCTCACATGACATGGGTGTGAGGCGGGCACCTTTCAGTACCATGACCAGGGGTGTGAGAACACACTCCTTTGAGTCATGCGACTGCCAGATGGCCGGGCACCCTTCAGCCCATGACCAGTGGTGTGAGCGCTGGAATTGCCAACCCCATGGCCTGGGGTGTGAGGGCCGGGCATCTTAGTCCATGACCCGGGTATGGGCGTACTGCTTCAGTGACATGACCCGGGTGTGAGGCCGGGCACCCTCCAGCCCCATGACCCGGAGTGAGGGCTGGCACCCTTTAATGCCATGAACTGTGTGTGGCGGCAGCCTTCCAGTGCTATCAAACGGTGTGAGGCAGGCCCCCTTCAATGACATGACCCTGGAGTGAGTGGGCGGGCACCTTTTCAGTGCCATGAAACGGGGTGAGGGCCGGGCTCGATTTTATTCCATGAATCGGGGTGTGAGGCCTGGCATCCCTCCAGCACTATTACCTCGGTATATGGGGCAGGCACCTCAGTGTTGCGACCTGGGAGGAGGCCCGCACCCTTTCAGTGACATGACCTGGGGTGGAGGCCGGGCACCCTTCAAAGACATGACCTGGAGTTGGGCTGGCACCTTTCAGTGCTATGACCTGGGTGGAGGGCCTGGATTTCAGTTCCATGAATCGGGGTGAGGGGGCACCCCGCACCATGACACGGATATAAGGGCCGGCACACTGCGCGCATGGCCAGGGTATCGGCTGGGCACCGCTTCAGTGCCATGACCCGGTGAGGGCGGCACCTTTAGTGATGGACAGCAAGGTCAGGCTGCAACCCTTCAGCGCGAGCCGTGTAGCCTGCAGGGCACTTATGCTGCGAACGGGTGAGGCTGGCACCACAGAGCTGCGAACCGGGGTGTGGAGGACGGGCACCCTTCACATGACACGTGATGGCCGGGCACCAGCTCTGACCTGTGGTGAGCGCCGGAACCGCTTCAACCCCATGGCCTGTGTGGGGGCTGGCACCCTTTAGGTCCATGACCTGGGGTATGAGGGCTGTTCACCGCTTCAGTGACACACCCGGGGTGGGAGGGCCAGGCACCCTTTAGTGACATGTCCCGGGTGTGAGGGCTGGGCACCTTTCAGTGTCATGAACGGGGTGTGAGGGCTGGCAGCCTTCAATGACATGACCTGGAGGAGGCCGGCACTTTCAGTGCCATGAACTGGTGTGAGGGCCGGTCACCTTCAGTTCCATGACACGGGTGAGGAGGCTGGCACCCCTTCAGCCCCATGACCTGGGTGATTGCCGGGCACCAGGTCTATAACCAGGTGTGAGGGGCCGGGCACACCTTCAGTGCCATGGCCAGGGTGTGACGGCCGGAACGCTTCAGTGCATAACCCGGGGACGGCTGCACCAGCTCCATGACCGTGGGTGAGGCCGGAACCGATTCAACTCCATGACCTGGGTGTGAGGGCACCCTTTAGGTCCATGACCCGGGGTGTGAGGGCTGCACCCCTTCAGTGACATGACCTGGGTGTGATGTCCAACCCTTCAGCTCCATGACCTGGGGTGTGAGGGCCGGGCACCCTTTCAGTGACATGAACCAGGGTGTGTGAGGCCACACCTTCACATGACACGGGGTGAGGCTGCACCCTTCAGTGTCATGACTAGGTGTCAGGCCGGACACCTTTCCAGAAACCATGGCCTGTGGTGCGCATGCGGGCACTTTCAGTGCCAAGGAATCGTGAAGGCTGGCACCTTCAGCAAGCATGTCCTGGGTGAGGCTGCACCCTTTCAATGACATGAACCGGGGAGGAGGGGGGCACCCCTTCAGTGACATGAACCAGGGTGTGAGGGCTGGCACTCTTCAAATGACACGGGGTGTGAGGCTGGCACCTTCAGTGTCATGACCTGGGTGCCAGGCTGACACCCTGCCAGAACCATGGCCCGTGGTAAGGGCTGGCACCTTTCAGTGCCATGAATCTGGGTGTAAAGCAGGGCACACCTCCAGCACCATGTCCCGGGTATGAGGGCGGCACCTTCAGTGCTATGTCCCTGGGTGAGGCCGCACCTTCAGTGACATGAACTGTGAGGCTGCACCCTTCAATGACATGACCTGTAGTGGATGGGCCAGGCACCCCTTCAGTGCCAAGTGACCCTGGGTGGAGGGCTGGTCTTCCTTCATTGCCATAGACCTGGGTGTGAGGGCTGGCACCCTTCAGCCCCATGACCTGGCTGTGAGGGCTGGCACCTGTTTAGGTCTATGACAAGGTGGAGTGCCGAACCCCTTCAGTGACATGACCCAGGGCCAGGCTGGGCACCAGCCATGAGCGGGGTGTGAGGCCGGGCACCCATCAGTACCATGAAACGGGGTGGAGGTCCGGCACTCACATGACCTGGGTGTGAGGGCCGGGCACCCATTCAGCTGCAATGAATCGGGTGAGGGCTGGCACCCCTTCAGCACCATGACCCGGGGTGTGAGGGCTGGGCATGATTTCAGTGCCATGAATCGGGGTGGAGGGCTGGGCACCCTCTAGCACCATGATCCGGGTATGAGGGCCGGGCACTGAGTGCTATGACCGGGGTGTGGAGGCCGGGCCCTTCAGTGACATGACCCGGGTGTGAGGACGAACTTCAATGACATGAACCTGAGTGTAGGCGGGCACCTGTGAGTTACAGACCTGGGGTGTGAGGGCCGGTCACACCTTCAGTGATATGATCCGGGATGAGGCGGGCAACCTTCAGCACTATGACCTGTAAGGTCGGCCCGATTTCAGTGAAAAGAATCGGGTGTGAGGTCCGGGCACCAAGCACCATGACCCAGGGTATGAGGGCTGCACCCCTTCAATGACATGACCTGAGGTGGGGCTGGCCCTTCAGTGCCATGAACCGGGATGTGAGGGCCGGGCACCTGTTTAGGTCTATAACCAGGGGGTGTGAGGGCCGGCACACCTTCAGTGCCATGGCCAGGGTGTGACGACCGGGCACCGCCAGTGCCATGACCCGGGGTGAGAGGCCGGGCACCCTTGAGTGCCATGAATCGGGGTGTGATGGCCGGGCACCCTTCAGCTCCATGACCTCGTGGTGTGGCCGCTGAAGCGCTCAAACCCCATGGCCTGGGGGTGAGGGCCGGCACCCCTTTAGGTCCATGACCTGCAGGGGGCTGCACGCTTCAATGACATGACCCGGGGTGAGGGCCGGGCACCCCCTGCCATGAATCTAGGTGAGGGCCGCCCGATTTCAGTGCCATGAATTGGTGTGAGGCCGGGCACCCCTTCAATGGACATGACCTGAGTGAGGGAGCGGGCACCTTTCAGTTCCATGAACGGGGTGTGAGGGCCGGTCACCCAGTGCCATGGCCTGGGGTGTGAGGGCTGGCCCCCTTCAGCCCCATGACCCGGGGTGTGGAGGGCCAAGGTCTTCTAGGTCTATGACCAGGGTGGGAGGCCGGGCACTGTTTAGGTCTGGCGACCACGGGTGTGGAGGACCGGGCACACCACTGCCACAGGGGTGTACGGCTGGGCACCGCCCAGTGCCATGACCCGGGGTTTGAGGGCGGGCACCTTCAGTGACATGGACAGGCGTCAGGGGCTGGCATTACCTCAGTGCCATGGCCAGGGGTGTGACGGCCGGGCACCGCTCAGTGACATGAAACGAGGTGTGAGGGCCGTGAACCCTTCACATGACACGGGGGTGGTGAGGGCTGGGCACCTTTTCTGTGCTATGACCCAGGTGAGGCTGGGCACCGTTTCAGTGCCGGGTGAATCGGGGGTGATGTCCGGGCACCCCTTCTGCTCCACATGACCTGGTATGTGAGGACCGGGCACTGCCCAGCACCATGGCCTGGGTGTGACGGCTGGGCACTGCTTCAGTGCCAAGGACCCGGGTGAGGGCTGGCGTGCCATGAGTCGGGGTGCAGGGCCGGCACCACTTTAGGTACACAATTAGGTGTGAGGGCTGGGCAAACCTTCAGTGCCATGGCTACGGGGTGGGGGAGGGGCCTGGCATCATCAGCAGCATGACCAGGGATGTGGGGCTGGGTACCTTCAGTGACATGACCTGGAGTGAGGGGCCTGGCACCCCTTTTTAGTGACATGGAACGGGGGTGGAGGCCAGGCACCCTTTCAGCACCATGACCCTGGGTGTGAGGGCTGGGCACCCTCTTCAGCACCACGACCCGGTGTGTGTGAGGGCTGGCACCCCTTCAGTTCCATGAACTGCCAGAGGGCCGGGCACCCCTTCTCAGTGACATGAACCGGATGAGGGCTGGGCACCCTCAGTGCCATGAAACGGGGTGAAGGGCACACCTCCAGCACCAAGGGGCGTCCTGGGGTATGAGGGCCGGGCACCTTCAGTGTTATGTCCCGGTGTGAGGGCCGACACCCTTTTCAGTGACATGAACTGTGAGGGCTGGCACCCCTTCAATGACATGACCTGTGAAAGGGAAGGGGCTGGCACCTTTCAGTGCCATGACCTGGGGTGAGGGCTGGTCACTCCTTCAGTGCTATGACCTGGGTGTGAGGGCTAGGCACTCCCTTTTTCAGCCCCTATGACCCGGCTAGAGCGCTGGCACCTGCTTAGGGCCAATGACCAGGGTGTGAGTGCCGGGAACTCTTCACTGACATGAACCGGGGCGTTGTGCCGGGCACCCCTCTCAGTGCCAAGGAGCCGGGGTGGAGGCCGGGCACCCCATCAGTGCCATGAAACGGGGTGTGGGAGGTCCGGCACCTCTTACACATCTGGAGTGTGAGGCCGGGCACCCATTCTCAGTGCCACCAGGGGTGAGGGCTGGGCACCCTTCAGCACCATGACCTGGGGTGTGAGGGCTGGCATGACGCAAGCTGGAATCGGGGTGGGAGGCCGGGCACCCCTCTAGCACCATGATCTGGGGTATGAGGGCCGGGCACCCTTTGGAGTGCTACACTCAGGGTGTGGAGGCCGGGCACCCTTTCAGTGACATGACCCGTGGAGGGACCGGGAACCCTTCTGCAATGACATGAACCTGAGGGGGGGTTGGGCACCCTTGAGTGCCAAGTGACTGGTGAGGGCTTATTTACCCTTCAGTGCCATGACCAGGGATGTGGAGGGCCAAGCAACCTTCAGCACTATGACCCGGTGTGTGGGCCGGGTCTAATTTCAGTGAAAAGAATCGGGGTGAGGGTCCGGCACCTCAAGCATCATGACCCAGGCAGGGAGCTGAGCACCCTTCAAATGACATGACCTGGGTGTGGGCCACCCCTTTCAGTGCCATGAACTGGATGGGAGGCCACCCGTTTAGTCTATACCAGTGTGAGGCTGTCATGGCCTTCAGTGCCATGGCCAGGGGTGACGCACGGGCACCGCTTTAGTGCGACCCGGGTGAGGGCTGCACCTGTCTGCGACATGAACCAGGGGTGTGAGGGGCCGGGCACTTCTTCCACCTGACACGGTGTGAGGCCGGCACCTTCAGTGTTATGACCAAAAGCCAGGCCGACACTTCCCAGAACCATGGCCCGGTGGTGCTGCACCAGGATATGAACTGTGTAAAGGCCGGGCACACCAGCACCATGTCCCCGGTATGAGGCTGGGCACCCCTTCAAAAGGTCCCGGCAGAGGCTGGACCTTTCAGTGACATGGAATGGGGTGGTGCTGGCACCCTTCAATGACATGACCTGTAGTGGATGGGCTGGCACCAGTGCTACAGACCCGGGTGTGAGGGCTGGATTACCTTCATTGCTATGACCCGTGACGGCTGGCACCCCTTCAAGCCCCATGACCCAAGGAGGGCTGGAAACAAGCTTAGGAAATTATGACAGGGGTGGAGTGTTGCACCGCGATATGACCCAAGTGTCAAAGGGCACCCCTTCAGTGCCATATAAGTGAGCCGGGGTGTGAGGGCTGGCACCCATCATGCAAGGAATGGGGGTGGGGGAGTCCACCTTCACATGACCTGGGTGTGAGGGCCGGGCACCCATTCACGCGAATCGGGTAAGAGGGCCGGGCACCCCCTTCAGCACTGAGACCCGGGGTGAGGCTGGGCATGATTTCAGTGACATGAATCGGGTGTGAGGCTGGGCACCCCTTCTAGCACCATGATCCGGGGTATGAGGGCTGGGCACCCTTGGAGTGCTATATCAGGTGTGAGGGTGTCACCCCTTTTCAGTGACATGAACTCGAGTAGGGGCTCCGGGCACCCTTGAGTGCCATGACCCGGGGTGTGAGGGCCGGTCACCTTCAGTGCCATGACCCGGGGTGTGAGGGCGGCACCCTTCAGTGCCATGAGTCGGGGTGGGCGGGCACCACTTGTGCAAGGTGACCAGGGGTGTGAGGGCCGGGCAACCTTCAGTGCCATGGCCACGGGTGTGGGGAGGCCCGGCACTCAGTGCCATGACCTGGGATGTGAGGGCCAGGTCTCCTTCAGTGACATGACCCGGAGTGTGAGGGCCTGGCACCCTTAGTGACATGACCTGGGGTGTGAGGGCTGGGCACCTTCAGCACCATGACCCTGGGTGTGAGGGCTGGGCACCCTTCAGCACCACGACCCGGGTGTGACGGGCACCCCTTCAGTTCCATGAACTGCCAGAGGGGGGCACCTTCAGTGACATGAACTGTGGAGGGCCACACCCTTCAGTGCCATGAAACGGGGTGTAAAGCCTGGCACACCTTCAGCACCATGTCCCAATGAGGCCACCCCTTCAGTGCTATGTCCTGGGTGGAGAGGCCAACCCTTTCAGTGACATGAAGGGGTGTGAGGCCGGCACCTTCAATGACATGACCTGTAATGGATGGGCCAGCACCCTTTCAGTGCCATGACCTGGGGTGTGAGGGCCAGTCACCTTCAGTGCCATGACTGTGTGAGGCCGGGCACCTTCAGCCCCATGACCTGGCTGACGGCTGCACCCGTTTAGGTCTATGACCAGGGGTGGAGGGGCCGAACCCCGTCAGTGACATGACCCGGCGTCAGGCCGGGCACCTCAGTGCCATGAGCCGGGTGTGAGGCCGGGCACCCCATCAGTGGCATTAAACGTGTGAGGTCAGGGCACCGAGGTGTGGCCGGGCACCCCTTCAGCACCATGACCTGGGGTATGAGGGTCGAGCAGCCCTTCAGTGCTATGACCCGGGGTGTGAGGGCCGGGAACCGATTCAACGCCATGACCTGGGGTGTGAGGGCCGGGCACCCGTTTAGGTCTATGACCAGGGGTGTGAGGGCCGGGAACCCCTTGAGTGACATGACCCGGGGCGTCAGGGCCGGGCACCCCTTCAGTGCCATGAGCCGGGGTGTGAGGGCCGGGCACCCCAGCAGTGCCAAGAAACGGGGTGTGAGGTGCGGGCACCCATTCAGTGCCATGAATCGGGGTGTGAGGGCCGGGCACCCCTTCAGCACCATGACCCTGGGTGTGAGGGCTGGGCATGATTTCAGTGCCATGAATCGGGTTGTGAGGGCCGGGCACCCCTCTAGCACCATGCCCCGGGGTATGAGGGCCCGGCCACCCTTTGAGTGCTATGACCCGGGGTGTGAGGGCCGGGCACCCTATCAGTGACATGACCCGGGGTGTGAGGACCGGGAACCCCTTCAATGACATGAACCTGGAGTGTGTGGGCCGGGCACCCTTTGAGTGCCATGACCCGGGGTGTGAGGGCCGGTCACTCCTTCAGTGCCATGACCCGGGATGTGAGGGCCGGGCAACCTTTCAGCACTATGACCCGGGGTGTGAGGGCCGGGCACTCCTTGAGTGCCATGAAACGGGGTGTGAGGGCCGGGCGCCACTACAGAGCTATGAACCGGGGTGTGAGGGCCGGGCACCCCTTCACATGACACGGGGTGTGAGGGCCCGGCACCCTTTGAGTGCCTTGAATCGGGGTGTGATGGCCGGGCACCCCTTCAGCTCCATGACCCCTGGTGTGAGCGCCAGGAACCGCTTCAACCCCATGGCCTGGGGTGTAAGGGCCGGGCACCCCTTTAGGTCCATGACCCGGGGTATGAGGGCCGTTCACCGCTTTAGTGACATGACCCGGGGTGTGAGGGACAGGCACCCTTTGACATGTCCCGGGGTGTGAGGGCCGGGCACCCTTTCTGTGCCATGAAACGGGGTGTGAGGGCCGGGCACCCCTTCAATGACATGACCCGGAGTGAGTGGACCGGGCACCCTTTCAGTACCATGAACCGGGGTGTGAGGGCCGGTCACTCCTTCAGTGCCATGAACCGGCGTGTGAGGGCCGGGCACCCCTTCAATGACATGACCCGGAGTGAGTGGACCGGGCACCCTTTCAGTGCCATGAACCGGGGTGTGAGGGCCGGTCACTCCTTCAGTGCCATGGCCTGGGGTGTGAGGGCCGGGCACCCCTTCAGGCCCATGACCAGGGGTGTGAGGGCCGGGCACTCGTTTAGGTCTATGACCACGGGTGTGAGGACCAGGCACAACTTCAGTGCCATGGCCAGGGGTGTGACGGCCGGGCACCGCTTCAGTGCCATGAAACGAGGTGTGAGGGCCGTGAACCCTTTCACATGACACGGGGTGTGAGGGCCGGGCACCTTTTCAGTGCCATGAATCGGGGTGTGATGTCCGGGCACCCCTTCTGCTCCATGACCCGGTATGTGAGGGCCGGCCACCCCTCCAGCACCATTGCCCAGGGTGTGAGGACCGGGCACCCCTCCAGCACCATGGCCCGGGGTGTGACGGCCGGGTACCGCTTCAGTGCCATGACCCGGGGTGTGAGGGCCGGGCACCCCTTCAGTGCCATGAGTCGGGGTGTAGGGCCGGGCACCACTTTAGGTACATGACCAGGGGTGTGAGGGCCGGGCAAACCTTCAGTGCCATGGCCACGGGTGTGAGGGCCCGGCACCTCATCAGTGCCATGACCCGGGATGTGAGGGCCAGGTACCCCTTTAGTGACATGACCCGGAGTGTGAGGGCCTGGCACCCCTTTAGTGACATGACCCGGGGTGTGAGGGCCGGGCACCCTTTCAGCACCATGACCCTGGGTGTGAGGGCCGGGCACCCCTTCAGCACCACGACCCGGTGTATGAGTGCCGGGCACCCCTTCAGTTCCATGAACCGGGTTGTGAGGGCCGGGCACCCCTTCAGTGACATGAACCGGGGTGTGAGGGCCGGGCACCCTTTCAGTGCCATGAAACGGGGTGTAAAGGCCGGGCACACCTCCAGCACCATGTCAGGAGTATGAGGGCGGGCACCCCTTCAGTGCTATGTCCCTGGGTGTGAGGGCGGGCACCCTTTCAGGCAGGGGTCGAGGCCAGGCACCTTCAATGACATGACCCGGTGTGTGAGGGCCGGGCATCCCTTCAGTTCCATGAACCGGGGTGTGACGGCCGGTCACTCCTTCAGTGCCATGACCCTCGGTGTGAGGGCCGGGCACCCCTTCAGCCCCATGACCCGGGCTGTGACGGACGGGCACCCGTTTAGGTCTATGACCAGAGGTGTGAGGGCCGGGAACCCCTTCAGTGACACGACCCGGGGCGTCAGGGCCGGGCACCCCTTCAGTGCCATGAGCCGGGGTGTGAGGGCTGGTCACCCCATCAGTACCATGAAACGGGGTGTGAGGTCCGGGCACCCCTTTACATGACCCGGGGTGTGAGGGCCGGGCACCCATTCAGTGCCATGAATCGGGGTGTAAGGGCCGGGCACCCCTTCAGCACCATGGCCCGGGGTGTGAGGGCCGGGCACCCCTTCAGTGTCATGACCCGGGATGTGAGGGCCGGGCACCCGTTTAGGTCTATAACCAGGGGTGTGAGGGCCGGGCACACCTTCAGTGCCATGGCCAGGGGTGTGACGACCGGGAAACGCTTCAGTGCCATGACCCGGGGTGTGAGGGCCGGGCACCCTTTGAGTGCCATGAATCGGGGTGTGATGGCTGAGCACCCCTTCAGCTCCATGACCCGTGGTGTGAGCGCCGGGAACCGCTTCAACCCCATGGCCTGGGGTGTAAGGGCCGGGCACCCCTTTAGGTCCATGACCCTGTGTATGAGGGCCGCTCACCGCTTTAGTGACATGACTCGGGGTGTGAGGGCCAGGCACCCCTTTAGTGACATGTCCCGGGGTGTGAGGGCCGGGCACCCTTTCAGTGCCATGATACGGGGTGTGAGGGCCGGGCACCCCTTCAATGACATGACCCGGAGTGAGTGGACCAGGCACTCTTTCAGTGCCATGACCCGGGGTGTGAGGGCCGGTCACTCCTTCAGTGCCATGAACCGGCGTGTGAGGGCCGGGCACCCCTTCAATGACATGACCCGGAGTGAGTGGACCGGGCACCCTTTCAGTGCCATGAACCGGGGTGTGAGGGCTGGGCACCCCTTCAGCTCCATGACCCGTGGTGTGAGCGCCTGAAACCGCTTCAACCCCATGGCCTGGGGTGTAAGGGCCGGGCACCCCTTTAGGTCCATGACCCGGGGTATGAGGGCCGTTCACCGCTTTAGTGACATGACCCGGGATGTGAGGGCCAGGCACCCCTTTAGTGACATGTCCCCGGGTGTGAGGGCCGGGCACCCTCAGTGCCATGAAACGGGTGTGAGGGCCGGCACCCCTTCAATGACATGATCCGGAGTGAGTGGACCGGGCACCTTTCAGTGCCATAAACCGGGTGTGAGGGGCCGGTCACTCCTTCAGTGCCATGAACCGGCGTGTGAGGGCTGCACCCCTTCAATGACTTAACCGGAGGAGAGGACCGGCACCTTTCAGTGCCGCGAACTGGGTGTGAGGGCCGGCCACTTCTTCAGTGCCATGGCCTGGGGTGAGGGCCGGGCACCCCTTCAGCCCCATGACCGGGAGTGTGAGGGCTGGCACTCGCTTAGGTCTATGACCAGGGGTGTGAGGGCCGGGCACTCGCTAGGCTCCATGACCACGGGGTGTGAGGACTGCACACCTCACTGCTATGGGCAGGGGTGGGGTGACGCATGGGCACCGCTTCAGTGCCATGACCCCGGGTGTGAGGGGCGGGCACCTTTCAGTGACATGAGACAAGGGCGTCAGGCTGGGCACCCCTTCTGCGCCAAGGAGCTGGGTGGTGAGGGCTGGCACTCCTTCAGTGCCATGAAACGGGGGGCGGAGGGCCGGGCGGCCCCTACAGAGCTATGAACCAGGGTGTGAGGGCCGGGCACCCTTCACATGACACGGGGTGTGAGGGCCCGGCACCTTGAGTGCCTTGAATCGGGGTGTGGTGGCCGGGCACCCTTCAGCTCCATGACCTGTGGTGTGAGCTGGGAACCGGCTCAACCCCATGGCCTGGGGGTGGGGCCGGGCACCCCTTTAGGTCCATGACCCGGGGTATGAGGGCTGTTCACTGCTTCAGTGACATGACCCGGGGTGTGAGGGCCAGGCACCCCTTTTAGTGACATGTCCCGGGTGTGAGGGCCGGGCACCCTTTCAGTGCTATGAAACGGGGTGAGGGCCGCACCTCTTCACGACACATGACCTAGAGGAGTGGACTGCACCCTTTTCAGTGCTATGAACTGGGGGTGGAAAGGCCATTACCCTTCAGGTGCCAAGGAACTGGCGTGTGGAGGGCTGGCACCCCTTCAATGACACATGACCTGGAGTGAGTGGACTGGGCACCCTTTGTGCCATGAACTGGGGTGTGAGGGCTGGCTGGCCTTCAGTGCTATGGCCTGGGTGTGAGGGCCGGGCACCCTTCAGCCCCATGACCCGGGTTGTGAGGGCCGGGCACTCGTTTAGGTCTATGACCAGGGGTGTGAGGGCCGGGCACTCGTTTAGGTCTATGACCACGGGTGTGAGGACCGGGCACACCTTCAGTGCCATGGCCAGGGGTGTGACGGCCGGGCACCGCTTCAGTGCCATGAAACGAGGTGTGAGGGCCGTGAACCCTTTCACATGACACGGGGTGTGAGGGCCGGGCACCTTTTCAGTGCCATGAATCGGGGTGTGATGTCCGGGCACCCCTTCTGCTCCATGACCCGGTATGTGAGGGCCGGCCACCCCTCCAGCACCATTGCCCAAGGTGTGAGGACCGGGCACCCCTCCAGCACCATGGCCCGGGGTGTGACGGCCGGGCACCGCTTCAGTGCCATGACCCGGGGTGTGAGGGCCGGGCACCCCTTCAGTGCCATGAGTCGGGGTGTAGGGCCGGGCACCACTTTAGGTACATGACCAGGGGTGTGAGGGCCGGGCAAACCTTCAGTGCCATGGCCACGGGTGTGAGGGCCCGGCACTTCATCAGTGCCATGACCCGGGATGTGAGGGCTGGGTACCCCTTCAGTGACATGACCCGCAGTGTGAGGGCCTGGCACCCCTTTAGTGACATGACCCGGGGTGTGAGGGCCGGGCACCCTTTCAGCACCATGACCCTGGGTGTGAGGGCCGGGCACCCCTTCAGCACCACGACCCGGTGTGTGAGGGTTGGCACCCTTCAGTCTCCATGAACTGGGTGTGAGGGCTGGGCACCCCTTCAGTGACATGAACTGGGGTAGAGGCCGGGCACCTCTAGTGCTATGAACGGGGGTGAAGGCCGGGCACACTCAGCACCATGTCCTGGGTATGAGGGCTGGGCACCCTCAGGCATCCTGGGGTGTGAGGGGCTGGACACCTCAGCAGACATGAACTGGGTGTGAGGGCTGGGCACCAATGACATGACCAGTGGATGGCTGCACCTTTCTGAAAGGACCTGGTGTGAGGGCTGGTCACTCCTTGAAAAGCACATGACCTGGGTGGGGAGGGACGGGCACCCCTTCAGCCCCATGACCCAGGCTGTGAGGGCCGGGCACCCGCTTAGGTCTATGACCAGGGGTGTGAGTGCCGGGAACCCCTTCAGTGACATGACCCGGGGTGTGAGGGCCAGGCACCCTTTTAGTGACATGTCCCAGGGTGTGAGGGCCGGGCACCCTTTCAGTACCATGAACCGGGATGTGAAGGCCGGTCACGCCTTCAGTACCATGACCCGGCGTGTGAGGGCCGGGCACCCCGTCAAAGACATGACCCGGAGTGTGTGGGCCGGGCACCCTTTCAGTGCCATGACCCTGGGTGTGAGGGCCGGGCTCGATTTCAGTGCCATGAATCGGGGTGTGAGGGCCGGGCACTCCTCTAGCACCATGACATGGAATATAAGGGCCGGGCACCCCTTCAATGACATGACCCGGGGTGTGTTTGCCGGGTACCTGTTTAGGTCTATAACCAGGGGTGTGAGGGTCGGGCACACCTTCAGTGCCATGGCCAGGGGTGTGACGGCCGGGCACCCCTTCAGTGACATGACCTGGGGTGTGAGGGCCGGGCACTATTTCAGTGCCATGAAATGGGGTGTGAGGCTGGCACCTCTAGCACCATGACATGGAATAAGGGCCGGCACCCTCAAGACATGAACGGGTGTGTTTGCCGGGTACCTGTTTAGGGTCTATAACCAGGGGTGTGAGGGCCGGGCACACCTTCAGCTGCCATGGCCAGGGTGTGACGGCCGCACCCCTTCAGTGACATGACCTGGGTGTGAGGGCTGGGCACTATTTCAGTGCCATGAAATGGGGGTGAAGGCCGGGCAACCCTACAGTGCTGTGAACTGTTTGAGGGCCGGGCACCCCTTCACATGACCCGGGTGTGAGGGCTGGCAACCCTTCAGCCCCATGGACCCGGGGTGTGATGGCCGGGCACCTGTTTAGGTCTATAACCAGGGTGTGAGGGCTGGGCACACCTTCAGTGCCATGGCCAGGGTGTGACGGCCGGGCACCGCTTGTGCCATAACCCGGGTGTGACGGCTGGCACCTTTCAGCTCCATGACCCGTGGTGTGAGGGCCGGGAACCGATTCAACCCATGACCTGGGATGTGAGGGCCGGGCACCCTTCAGTGACATGACCCGTGTGATGTCCGGCACCCCTTCAGCTCCATGACCCGGGTATGTGAGGCTGGGCATCCCTCCAGCACCATGGTGGCGGTGTGAGGTCCGGGGCCCCTTCAGTGTCATGACCGGGGTGTCAGGGCCGACACCCCTCCAGAACCATGGCCCGTGGTGTAAGGGCCCTGCACCCTCAGTGCCATGAATCGGGTGAAGGCCGGGCACACCTCAGCAACCATGTCCTGGGTGTGAGGGCCGTGCACCCTTCAGTGCCATGGCCAGGGGTGTGACGACCGGCACTGCTTCAGTGCCATGACCCGGGGTGTGAGGGCCACGCTCAGTGACATGAACCAGGGTGTGAGGGCTGGGCACCCCATCACATGACACGGGGTGTGAGGGCCGGGCACCCTTCAGTGTCGACGACTGGTGATCAGGGCCGGACACCCTCCAGAACCATGGCCTGTGGTGGGGCCGCACCCTTTCAGTGCCATGAATCGGGGTGTAAAGGCCGGGCACACCTCCAGCACCATGTCCTGGGGTATGAGGGCCGGGCACCCCTTCAGTGCTATGTCCTGGGTGTGAGGGCTGGGCACTTTCAGTGACATGAACTGGGGTGTGAGGGCTGGCACCCCTTCAATGACATGACCAGAGGATGGCCGGGCACACCCTTCAGTGCCATGACCCGGGGTGTGAGGGCGGTCACCCTTCAGTGCCATGACCTGGGTGTGAGGGCTGGGCACCCCTTCAGCCCCATGACCTGGGCTAGAGGGCCGGGCACCTGTTAGTCTATGACCAGGGGTGTGAGTGCTGGAACCCTTCAGTGACATGACCCGGGGCGTCAGCTGGCACCTTCAGTGCCATGGGCCGGGTGAGGGCCGGCACCCCATCAGTACCATGAAACGGGGTGTGACGCCTGGCACCCCTTCACATGACCCGGGTGGGCTGGCACCCATTCAGTGCCATGAATCGGGGTGTGAGGGCCGGGCACCCCTTCAGCACCATGACCCGGGGTGTGAGGGCTAGGCATGATTTCAGTGCCATGAATCGGTGTGAGGGCTGCACCCTTCAGCACCATGATCCGGGGTATGAGGGCCGGGCACCCTTGAGTGCTGCGTGACCTGGGGTGTGAGGCCGGTCACCCTTCAGTGCCAATGACCGGGATGAGGGCCGGGCAACCCTTCAGCACCATGACCCAGGGTATGAGGGGCTGCACCCCTTCAATGACATGACCTGGGTGTGGCCGGGCCCCTTTCAGTGCCATGAACCGATGTGAGGCTGGCACCCGTTTAGGTCTATAACCAGGGGTGTGAGGGCCGGGCACACCTTCAGTGCCATGGCCAAGGGTGTGACACGGGCACCGCTTCAGTGCCATGAACCAGGGTGTGAGGCCGGGCACACCTTCACATGACACGGCGTGTGAGGCCGGGCACCTTTTCAGTATCATGACCCGGGGTGTGAAACCGGGCACCCTTGAGTGCCATGAATCGGTGTGATGGCCGGGCACCCTTCAGCTCCATGACCCGTGGTGAGCGCTGAACCGCTCAACCCCATGGCCTGGGTGTGAGGGCCGGGCACCCCTGTAGGTCCATGACCTGGGTATAGGGGTTGCACCGTCAGTGACATGACCCGGGGTGTGATGGCCGGGCACCCGTTTAGGTCTATGACAAGGGGTGTGAGGGCCGGGCACACCTTCAGTGCCATGTCCAGGGGTGTGACGGCCGGGCACCGCTTTAGTGCCATGACCTGGGGTGTGAGGGCCGGGCTCGATTTTAGTTCCATGAATCGGGGTGTGAGGGCCGGGCATCCCTCCACCACCATGACCCGGGGTATGAGGGCCGGGCACCCCTTCAGTGCTATGACCCGGGATGTGAGGGCCGGTGACTCCTTCAGTGCCATGACCCTGGGTGTGAGGTCCGGGCTCGATTTCAGTGCCATGAATCGGGGTGTGAGGGCCGGGCACCCCTCTAGCACCATGACACGGGATATAAGGGCCGGGCACCCCTTCAATGACATGACCCGGGGTGTGTTTGCCGGGTACCCGTTTAGGTCTATAACCAGGGGAGTGAGGGCCGGGCACACCTTCAGTGCCATGGCCAGGGGTGTGACCGCCGGGCACCCCTTCAGTGACATGACCCGGGGTGTGAGGGCCGGGCACTATTTCCGTGCCATGAAATGGGGTGTGAAGGCCAGGCAACCCTATAGTGCTGTTAACCGGGGTGTGAGGGCCGGGCACCCCTTCACATGACCCGGGGTGTGAGGGTCGGGCACCCCTTCAGTGCCATGAATCGAGGTGTGAGGGCCGGCCTCGATTTCAGTGCCATGAATCGGGGTGTGAGGGCCGGGCACCCCTTCAGCACCATGACCTGGGGTATGAGGGTCGAGCAGCCCTCCAGTGCTATGACCCGGGGTGTGAGGGCCGGGAACCGATTCAACTCCATGACCTGGGGTGTGAGGACCGGGCACCCTTTTAGGTCCATGACCCGGGGTGTGTGGGCCGGGCACCAGTTTAGGTCTATGACCAGGGGTGTGAGGGCCGGGAACCCCTTGAGTGACATGACCCGGGGTGTCAGGGTCGGGCACCCCTTCAGTGCCATGAGCCGGGGTGTGAGGGCCGGGCACCCCAGCAGTGCCAAGAAACGGGGTGTGAGGTGCGGGCACCCATTCAGTGCCATGAATCGGGGTGTGAGGGTCGGGCACACCTTCAGCACCATGACCCTGGGTGTGAGGGCTGGGCATGATTTCAGTGCCATGAATCGGGGTGTGAGGGCCGGCACCCCTCTAGCACCATGACCCGGGGTATGAGGGTCGGGCAACCCTTGAGTGATATGACCCGGGGTGTGAGGGCCCGGCACCCTTTCAGTGACATGACCCGGGGTGTGAGGACCGGGAACCCCTTCAATGACATGAACCTGGAGTGTGTGGGCCGGGCACCCTTTGAGTGCCATGACCCGGGGTGTGAGGGCCGGTCACTCCATCAGTGCCATGACCCGGGATGTGAAGGCCGGGCAACCCTTCAGCACTATGACCCGGGGTGTGAGGGCCGGGCTCGATTTCAGTGCCAAGAATCGGGGTGTGAGGTCCGGGCACCCCTCAAGCACCATGACCCAGGGTATGAGGGCCAGGCACACCTTCAGTGCCATGGCCAGGGGTGTGACGGCTGGGCACCGCTGCAGTGCCATGACCCGGGGTGTGAGGGCCGGGCACCCCTTCAGTGACATGACAAGGGGCGTCAGGGCCGGGCACCCCTTCAGTGCCATGAGCCGGGGTGTGAGGGCCGGGCACTCCTTCAGTGCCATGAAACGGGGTGTGAGGGCCGGGCGCCCCTACAAAGCTATGAACCGGGGTGTGAGGGCCGGGCACCCCTTCACATGACACGGGGTGTGAGGGCCCGGCACCCTTTGAGTGCCTAGAATCGGGGTGTGATGGCCGGGCACCCCTTCAGCTCCATGACCCGTGGTGATGGGGCGGGCACCCGTTTAGGTCTATAAACAGGGGTGTGAGGCCGGGCACACTTCAGTGCCATGGCCAGGGGTGTGACGGCCGGGCACCGCTTCAGTGCCATAACCCGGGTGTGACGGCTGGGCACCCTTTCAGCTCCATGACCCGTGGTGTGAGGGCCTGGAACCGATTCAACTCCATGACCTGGGGTGAGGGACTGGGCACCCTTAGGTCCATGACCTGGGGTGTGAGGGCGTGCACCCCTTCAGTGACATGACCCGGGTGATGTCCAGGACCCCTTCAGCTCCATGACCTGGGGTGAGGGCCGGGCACCCCTTCAGTGACATGAACCAGGGTGAGGCTGGCACCCCTTCACATGACACGGGGTGGAGGGCCGGGCACCCCTTCAGTGTCATGACCAGGGGTGTCAGGGCTGACACCCTCCAGAACCATGGCCTGTGGTGGCGCCTGGCACCTCAGTGCCATGAATCGGGTGAAGGCCGGGCACCCTTCAGTGCTATGTCCCGGGTGTGAGGGCGGCACCCTTTCAATGACATGAACTGGGTGGAGGGCCGGGCACCCTTCAATGACATGACCTGTAGTGGATGGGCCGGGCACCCTTTCAGTGCCACACCTGGGTGTGAGGGACGGTCATTCTCAGTGCCATGACCCTGGTGTGAGGGCTGGGCACCCCTTCAGCCCTGGGCGACCCGGGCTGTGAGGGCCGGGCTCGTTTAGGCCTATGACCAGGGGTGTGAAAGCGGGGAACCCCCTTCAGTGACATGAATCGGGGCAAGTCAGGCCGGGCACCCCTTCTTCAGTGCCATGAGCCGGGGTGAGGGCCGGGCACCCCATCAGTGCCATGAAACGGGGTGTGAGGTCCGGGCACCTCACATGGCCTGGGGTGTGAGGCCGGGCACCCATCTGGTGCCATGAATCGGGGTGTGTGTGGAAGGGCACCCCTTCAGCACCATGACCCGGGTGTGAGGCTGGGCATTTTCAGTGCCATGAATCGGGGGTGTGAGGCCGGGCACCCTCTAGCACCTCATGATCTGGGGTATGAGGGGCCGGGCACCCCTTGAGTGCTATGACCTGGGATGAGGGCCGGGCACCCTCAGTGACATGACCTGGGGTGTGAGGACCGGGAGCCCTTCAATGACATGAACCTGAGTGTGTGGGCTGGCACCCTTTGAGTGCCAAGGATCCGGGGTGTGAGGGCCAACACTCCTTCAGTGCCATGACCTGGATGAGGGCCGGGCAACCCTTCAGCACTATGACCCGGGGTGTGAGGGCTGGGCTCAATTTTCAGTGAAAAAAGAATCGGGGTGTGAGGTCCGGCACCCCTCACACCATGACCCAGGGTATGAGGGCCGAGCACCCCTTCAATGACATGACCTGGGGTGTGTGGGGCTGCCCCTTTCAGTGCCATGAACCGGGATGTGAGGCCGGGCACCTGCTTAGGTCTATAACCAGGGGTGTGGAGGGCCGGGCACACCTTCAGTGCTGGGTGGCCAGGGTGACGACCGGGCACCGCCTGCGTGCTACATGACCCGGGGTGTGAGGGCCGGGCACCCTTCAGTGACATGAACCAGGGTGGGGTGAGGGGCCGGGCACCCTTCAAATGACAAGGGGTGTGAGGCCGGGGCACCTTCAGTGTCATGACCTGGGTAGCCAGGGCTGACACCCCCGCCAGAACCATGGACCGTGGTGGGGCGGGCCGGGCACCCTTTCAGTGCTATGAATCTGGGGAAGGCTGGGCACACTTCCAGCACCATGTCCCGGCGAGGGCCGGGCACCCCTTCAGTGTTATGTCCTGGGTGAGGGTTGGGCACCTTTCAGTGACATGAACTGGGGTGTGAGGGCTGGGCACCCTTCAATGACATGACCTGCGGATGGGGCTGGCACCTCAGTGCCATGACCCTGTGAGGGCTGGTTCTCCTTCATTGCCATGACCCGGGTGTGAAAGGCCGGGCACCCCCTTCAGCCCATGACCTGGCCAGGAGGGTCGTGGCACCTGTTTAGGTCTATGACCAGGGTGTGAGTGCCGGAACCCTTCAGTGACATGACCCGGGCGTCAGGGGCCGGCACCCCTTCAGTGCCAAGGAGCCGGGGGGTGTGAGGGCTGGGCACCCACCAGTGCCAAGTGGTAAACGGGGTGTGGAGGGCTGGGCATGATTTCTGTGTCATGAATCGTGTGAGGGCCGGGCACCCCTCTAGCACCATGATCCGGGGTATGAGGCCGGGCACCCCTTGAGTGCTATGACCTGGGGTGTGAGGGCTGCCTTTCAGTGACATATGACCCGTGAGGACCGGGAACCCTTCAATGACATGAACTCGAGTGGTGGGCTGGGCACCTTGGTGCTGGGCGACCCGGGGTGAGGCTGGTCACACCTTCTGTAGTGCTAAGTGATCCGGGATGAAGGCAACCCTTCAGCACTATGACCGGGGTGTAAGGTCCGGCTCGATTTCAGGAAAGACCGGTGTGAGGTCCGGGCACCCCTGCTAATTATGACCCAGGGTAGTGAGGCCGGACACCCTTCACAATGACATGATCCTGGGTAGGTGGGGCTGGCCCCTTTCAGTGCCATGAACTGATGAGGCCAACCTGCTTAGGGTCTATAACCGGGTGTGAGGGCTGGGCACACCTTCAGTGCTGGGCGGCCAGGGGTGTGACGATCAAACCGCTTCAGTGCTATGACCTGGGTGTGAGGGGCCGCACCCTTTTGAGTGCCAAGTGAATCAGGGTGGATGGCTGGGCACCCTTCAGCTCCATGACTGTGGTGTCAGGGGCGCCGGGAAGCGCTTCAACCCCATGGCCTGGGGTGTGAGGGTCAAGACCCTTATAGGTCCATGACCTGGGTATGGGGCCGTGCACTGCTTCAAATGAGACATGACCCGGGGTGGAGGGCTGGGCACCCTCAGTGCCATGAATCGAGGTGTGAGGCCGGCCTCGATTTCAGTGCTGATAGACTGTGAGGGCTGGAACCTTCAGCAATTGCTGGGGTATGAGGGTCGAGCAGCTCCCCTTCAGTGCTATGACCCGGGGTGTGAGGGCTGGGAACCGATTCAACTCCATGACTTGGGGTGGGAGGGCTGGCGCCCGTTTAGGTTTATGACCAGGTGTGAGGCTGGAACCCTGAGTGACATGGACCCCAAGTGAGCCAGGGCTGGGCACCCTTCAGTGCCAAGGAGCCGGGTGTGAGGGCCGGGCACCCCAGCATGCTACAAGAAACGGGGTGTGAGGTGCGGGCACCCATTCAGTGGCACTGGGGTGTGAGGGCCAAGCATCTCTAGGCACCATGACCTGTGGTGAGCGTTGAACTGCTTCAAGTTCCCCATGCACTGCAAGGGCTGGCACTCAGTCCATGACCCGGGGTATGAGGGCCGTTCACTGCTTTAGTGATGACCTGGGTGAGGCCAGGCACTTTTTAGTGAGACATGTCCTGGGGTGAGGGGCTGGGCACCTTTTCAGTGCTAAGGAACGGGGTGGAGAGCGGGCACTTCTTCAAAGAGTGACCTGGAGTGAGTGGACCGGCACCCTTTTCTAGTGCTAAGTGAACAGGGTGTGAGGCTGTCACCTTCAGTGCTATGAACTGGGTGAGGCCGGGCACCCCTTCAAAGACATGACCCGGAGAGAGGACCTGGCACCTTTCAGTGCCTGAACTGGGTGTGTGAGGCCCGCCACCTCTTTGAGTGCTCTAATCGGGAAGGGTGATGGCCGGGCACCCCTTCAGCTCCATGACCTGTGGTGTGAGCGCTGGAACTGGCTTCAACCCCATGGCCTGGGGTGTGGGCGGGGCCGGCACCCCTTTAGGTCCATGACCCGGCATATGAGGCCGTTCACTGCTTTAGTGACATGACCCGGGGTGTGAGGGCTAGGCACCCTTTAGTGACACACCTGGGGTGTGAGGGCTGGGCACCCTTTCAGTGCTAAGGAACGGGGTGTGAGGGCCTGGCACCCCCTTCACGACATGACCTGAGTGAGGGACCGGGCACCTTTCAGTGCCATGGTGTGAGGCCGGTCACCTTCAGTGCCATGAACTGGCGTGTGAGGCCGGGCACCCCTTCAATGACATGACCTGAGGAGTGTGGACTGGAGCACCTTTCAGTGCCATGAACTGGGGTAGAGGGCTGGGCACCCTTCAGCTCCATGACCTGTGGTGTGAGCGCCTGAACTGCTTCAACCCCATGGCCTGGGGTGTAAGGGCTGGCACCCCTTTAGGTCCATGACCCGTATGAGGGCTGTTCACCGCTTTAGTGACATGACCTGGGGCGTGAGGGCCACGCATCCCTTTAGTGACATGTCCTGGGTGAGGGCCGGGCACCCTTTCAGTGCCATGAAACGGGGTGAGGGCCGGGCACCCCTTCAATGACATGACCCGGAGGAGTGGGACTAGGCACCCTTTCAGGGCCATGAACTGGGGTGTGAGGGCCGGCTGTCCTTCAGTGCCATGAACTGGCGTGAGGGCTGGGCACCCCTTCAATGACATGATCTGGAGGAGTGGACCTGGCACCCTTCGCGCCATGAACTGGGTGTGAGGGCCGGTCACTCCTTCCAGTGCCATGGCCTGGGGTGTGAGGGCCGGGCCCCCCTTCAGCCCCATGACCCGGGGTATGAGGGCCGGCATCTGTTTAGGCTCCATGACCAGGGGTGAGGGCCGGGCACTCGTTTAGGCCCATATGACCACGGGGTGTGAGGACCAGGCACACCTTCACTGCCACATGGCCAGGGGTGACGGCTGGGCACCGCTTCAGTGCCATGACCTGGGTGTGAGGGCGGCACCCCTTCAGTGACATGACAAGGGGCGGCCAGGGCTGGCACACCTTCAGTGCTGGCGCCATGGCCAGGGTGTGACGGCCGGGCACCGCTCAGTGCCGAAACGAGGTGTGAGGCCGTGAACCCTTCACATGACACGGGGTGAGGGCTGGCACCACTTTAGGTACATGACCTGGGGTGTAGGCTGGCACCCCTTTAGGTCCATGACCCGGGTATGAGGGCTGTTCACCGCTTTAGTGACATGACCTGGGGTGGGAGGGCCACGCACCCTAGTGACATGTCCCGGGTGTGAGGCCGGGCACCTTTCAGTGCCATGAAACGGTGTGAGGCGGGCACCCTTCAATGACATGACCTGGAGGAGTGGACCAGGCACCCTTTCAGTGCCATGAACCGGGGTGTGAGGCTGGCTGTGTCCTTCAGTGCCATGAACTGGCGTGGAGGGCGGCACCCTTCAATGACATGACCCGGAGTGAGGGACTGCACCCTTCAGTGCCATGAACTGGGGTGTGAGGGCCGGTCACTCCTTCAGTGCCATGGCCTGGGGTGTGAGGGCCGGGCCCCCCTTCAGCCCCATGACCCGGGGTGTGAGGGCCGGGCATCTGTTTAGGTCTATGACCAGGGGTGTGAGGGCCGGGCACCTGTTTAGGTCTATGACCACGGGTGTGGAGGACCAGGCACACCTCACTGCCATGGCCAGGGGTGTGACGGCTGGCACCGCTTCAGTGCCATGACCCGTGTGAGGGGCGGCACCTTCAGTGACATGACAAGGGCGTCAGGGCCGGGCACACCTTCAGTGCCATGGCCTGAGGTGTGACGGCCTGGCACCGCTTCAGTGCCATGACCCGGGGTGTGAGGGGCCGGGCACCCTTCAGTGCCATGAGTCGGGGTGTGGGCCGGGCACCACCTTAGGTACATGACCAGGGGTGTGAGGTCGGCAAACCTTCAGTGCCATGGCCACGTGGTGTGGGCCCGGCACTTCATCAGTGCCATGACCAGGGATGTGAGGGCTGGGTACCCTTCAGTGACATGACCCGGAGTGTGAGGGCCTGGCACCCCTTTAGTGACATTCGAGGTGTGAGGGCTGGCACCTTCAGCACCATGACCCTGGGTGTGAGGCTGGCACCCTTCAGCACCACGACCCGGTGTGTGAGGGCCGGCACCCCTTCAGTTCCATGAACTGGGTGTGAGGGCTGGGCACCCCTTCAGTGACATGAACTGGTGAGGGCTGGCACCCTTCAATGACGACCTGAGTGAGTGGGATCAACTTTTTCAGTGCCATGAACCGGGTGTGTGAGGGCTGGGCACCTTCAGCTCCATGACCCGTGGGTGAGCGCTGAACCGCCAACCCCATGGCCTGGGGTGGGGGCTGGCACCCCTAGGTCCATGACCGGGTATGAGGGCCGTTCACCGCTATAGTGACATGACCCGGGGTGTGAGGGCCGGTCACCTTCAGTGCCATGAACCGGCGTGTGAGGGCGGCACCCTTCAATGACATGACCCTGAGGAGGGACTGGGACCCTTTCAGTGCCAAGAACCGGGGTGTGAGGGCTACTACCTTCAGTGCTGGCCAGTGAGGCTGCACCCCTTCAGGCCCATGACCTGGGGTGTGAGGGCTGGCACCTGTTTAGTCTATGACCAGGGGTGTGAGGCCGGCACTCGCTTAGGGTCTATGACCACGGGTGTGGAGGACCGGCACACCTTCAGTGCCATGGCCAGGGGTGGACGGCCCGGCACCGCTTCAGTGCCATGAAACGAGGTGTGAGGGCCGTGAACCCTTTCACATGACACGGGGTGTGAGGGCCGGCCATTTTCAGTGCCATGAATCGGGGTGTGATGTCCGGGCACCCCTTCTGCTCCATGACCCCAGATGTGAGGGCCGGCCCTCCAGCACCATTGCCCAGGGTGTGAGGACCGGGCACCTCCAGCACCATGGCCGGGTGTGTGACGGCCGGCACCTTCAGTGCCATGACCCGGGGTGGAGGCCGGGCACCCTTCAGTGCCATGAGTCGGGGTAGGGCGGCACCACTTTAGGTACATGACCAGGGGTGTGAGGGCCGGGCAAACGTTCAGTGCCATGGCCAATGGACACTTCAGTGCCATGAAACTGGGTGCTAAAGGCCAGGCCACCTCCAGCACCATATCCAATTATGAGGGCCAGGCACACATCAAGTGCCCTGTCCCGGGGTGGGCGGACCCTTACTTTCAGTGACATGAACAGGGGTGTGAGGGCCAGGGCGACCATGATGGATGGAGCCCTTTCAGTGCTATGACCCTGGGTGTGAGGGCCAGTCCCACTCCTTCAGTGCCATGAAGCTTGGAGTGTAGCCAGGCCGGCCTCCAGCACCATCCCGGGTGCTGAGGGCCAGGCACCCCTTCATTAAACATAGACAGGTGTGAGGCAGGGAGCACACTAGTACCATGAGCAGGTGTAAAGCCGGGAACCTCCCAGCACCATATCCCGAGGTGTGGGGCCGGGGCACCCTTCAGTGCTCCTGTCCAGGGTGTGAGGCAGTCCTCCTTCAGTGACATGAACCGGTGTGAGGCCGGAGAGCACCCGTCAAAGACATGACCGGTGTGAGGCTGGGGCACCTTTCAGTCTGCATGAGCCCTGGGTGAGGCCAGGCTCGATTTGTTCACCATGAATCAGGTGTGAGGCGTTGCTCCTCTAGCACCATGACGCCAGGAATCATGAGGGCCGGGCACCCCTTCAGCTGACACAGCCAGGTGTGTATTTGGTCTACTATAACCAGGAATTAGTGGGCACCTTCAAAGTGCCATGGCAGCCAGGGGTGTGAGCCAGGCACCTCACATGACCAGGGTGTGAGGCCGGGCACCCCTTCAGCCCATGACCAGGGGTGTGATGGCTGAGCACCCGTTTGAGTCTATAACCAGGGGTGTGAGGGCTGGGCACTGCCAGTGCCATGGCCAGGGGTGTGACGGCCAGGCACCAGTGCCACCAACCCGGGTGTGAGGCCAGGCACACTGGGTCGCGGCCAGGTGTGAGGCCGTGCACCCCCTTGATGTTGCAACCAGGGGTGTGATACCAGGGCACCCCTTCCAGCTCCAGGTGTGGGGGCTGGGCATCTCAGCACCATGGCCGGAATGTGAATCAGGCACCCCTTCAGTGTCATGACCCGGGGTGTCAGGCGGACACTCCAGTTTTCAGCGTGGTGGGGCCGCACTGCCCCTAAGTGCCATGAATCAGGTGTAAGGCCGGGCACACCTCCTTCATATTCCACGGGGTGTGAGGCCGTGCCCCTTCAGTGCCATGGCAGGGGTGTGTGACATGGGCACTGCTTTGCAGTGCCTGACCCAGGAGTGTGAGGCCGGCACCCCTTCAGTGACATGAACCAGGGTGCAGGGGCCGGGCACCCCACATCTGACACGGTGTGAGCCGGGCACCCCTTGATCATGAATCCAGGGGTGGCTGAACCTCCAAGCTCTGGCCCCGTGGGTGGGGAGGCGTGGGCACCCTTCGATGCCATGAATCGAGGTGTCAAGGCCGGGCACCTCCAGCACCATGTCCCAGGAGTGGCCAGGCCGACACCTTCAAGTGCTATGTCGGGGTGTGAGGGCAGGCACCCACTCAATGTATGAACCGGGTGTGAGGGCGGGGCTTATGTGGCATGACCCACACACACACGTAGTGGATGGGCGGGCACCCTTTCAGTGCCATAGCCAAGGTGGTGATCCCACTATTCAAGTCTCGATAGGAACCCTTCGGTGACCCGGGAGCGTCAGGGCCGAAACACCTTCAGTGCCATGGGCAGCACCCATCAGGCTGCATAAAACGGTGCTGACGTCGGGCGCGCTTCATATTGGGGTGTGAGGGCGGGCACCCATTCAGTGCGAATCAGGGGTGCGAGGCACCTTCAACTCCTGGCCGGGGTGAGAATGGGCATGATTTCAGTGCCATGAATCGGGTGAGGGCGGGCACCCCTCAAACTCATGAGGGCGTTTGTAATGGCATGACCCTGGGGTGTGCAGAACTGCCAGGTGCACTATGGCCGGTGCCGAGGCCGGTCCTCAGCTAATTACCATGACCCGGGATGCTGAGGCTGGGCAACCCTTCAGCACAATGACCCAGGGTGTGAGGGCCGGGCTCATTCAGTGAAAAGAATCAGGGGTGTAGGTCCGGGCACCCCTCAAGCACCATGACCCAGGGTATGAGGGCCAGGCACCTTCAATGACTGTGACCTGGGGTGTGTGGGCGGGCCCCTTTCAGTGCCATGAACCGGGATGTGAGGGCCGGAGCGCGTTTGGAGTCTATAACCAGGGGTGTGAGGGCAGGCACACCTTCAGTGCCACGCCAGCGGGTGTGGCCCGAGCCGGGCACCGCTTCAGTGTGACCCGGGGTGTGAGAGACCTTTGCACCGCCGGTGACGCCAGACCAGGGTGTGAGGGCCAGGCACACCTTCACATAAACACGGCGTGTGAGGGGCCGGGCACCTTTTTCAGTACCATGACCCAGGGAGTGTGAGAACCCGGGCACCACTTGAAATTATGAATCGAGGTGTGATGGCCAGGCACCTTCAGCTCATAACCCGTGGTGTGAGCGCCGGGAACCACTTCAACCCCATGGCCACACCTGGGGTGTGAGCACCCCTGTAGGTCCATGACCCGTGGTATGTGGGCCGTGCACCTTCAGTGACATGACCCGGGGTGTGAGGGCAGGCACCCTTTCAGTGCTATGAAGCAGGGGTGTGAGGGCCAGGCACCCTTCAGCCAGTTTCCAGGTAGTGGGCCAGGCACCCGCTTTCAGTGCCATGAAACAGGGTGTGAGCCGCCGGGCTCGTTTAGTTCCATGAATCCCAGGGTGTGAGGCCAGGCATCCCTCAGCACCATTACCCGGGGTGTATGGGCCAGGCACCCCTTCGTGCTATGACCCGGAAGTGAGGGCCAGGCACCCTTTCAGTGACTGTTGAGGTGTGATGGCGGGCACCTTCAAAGACATGACCCTGGGTGTGAGGCCGGCTCGATTCAGTGCCATGAATCGTCGGGGTGTGAGGGCCAGGCACCCCCTCTGCTTTCCCTTGACACAGGATATAAAGGGCCGGGCGCCTTCAATGACGCATGACCCGGGGAGTGCTGTTTGCCAGGTACCCGTTTAGGTCTACAACCAGGGGGTGTGAGGGCCGGTTTACCTTCAGTGCCATGGCCAGGGGTGTGACGGCCAGGCACCCCTTCAGTATTATGACCCGGGGTGTGAGGGCCGGGCACTATTTCCGTGCCATGAAATGGGTGTGAAGGCCAGGCAACCCCTACAGTGCTGTGAACCGGCGTGTGAGGGCAGGCACCCCCTTCATGACGGGTGTGAGGCCGGGCACCCCTTCAGTGCCATGAATCGAGGTGTGAGGCCGGCCTCGATTTCACTGCCATGAATCGGGGGTGTGAGGGCCAGGCACCCTTCAACACCATGACCTGGGGGTATGAGGTCAGAGCAGCCCTTCCAGTGCTATGACCAGGGTGTGAGAGCAGGGGAACCGATTCAACTCCATGACCTGGGGTGGCGGACCATTTTCCTGCAGAGTCCATGAAGCCAGGGTGTGGGCAGGCACCAGTTGGAATCTATGACCAGGGTGTGAGGGCCGAAGACCCCTTGGTGAGCCTGACCCGTGGCGTCAGGGGCCAGGCACCCCTTCAGTGCCATGAGCCGGGGTGAGGGCCAGGCACCCCAGCAGTGCCAAGA
>NW_024744978.1:0-28264 GCF_018991925.1 Homarus americanus
CCTTTGTTATAACCAATCAGGGACCTTTGGTTATACTCGATCAGGGGGACTTTTGTTATACCTCGATCAGGGACTTTGTTACTTCGATGAGGACCCCTGTTATACTCGATCATGGGACTTTGTTATACTCGATCAGGGGCCTTTGTTATACTCGATCAGGGGACTTTGTTATATTCGATGAGGGGACTTTGTTACACTCGATCATGGGACTTTGTTACACTCGATCAGGGGATTTTGTTATATTCGATGAGGGGACTTTGTTATACTCGATCAGGGGACTTTGTTACACTTGATTAGGGCAGTCTGTTATACTCGAGCAGGGGACTCTGTTATACTCGATCAGGGGACTTTGTTATACTCGATCAGGGGCCTTTGTTATACTCGATCAGGGGACTTTGTTGTACTCGAAAAGTGGCCTTTGTTATACTCTTTTAGAGGCCTTTGTTATACTCGAACAGGGGCCTTTGTTAAACTCGATCAAAGGCTTTTGTTAATCTCGATTAGAGGACTTTGTTAAACTCGATGAGGAGACTTTGTTATACTCGATGAGGGGCCTTTGTTATACTCGATGAGGGGATTCTGTTATACTCGATCATGGGACTTTGTTATACTCGTTAAGGGGCCTTTGTTATACTCGATGAGGGGACTTTGTTCTACTCGATCAGGGGACATTCTTATACTCGATCAGGGGACTTTGTTATATTCGATGAGGGGACTTTGTTATACTCGATCATGGGACTTTGTTATACTCGATCAGGGGCATTTGTTATACTCGATCAGGGGACTTTGTTTTCCTCGACCAGTGGAGTTTGTTATACTCGATCAGGGGACTTTGTTATACTCGATCAGGGGACTTTGTTATACTCGGTGAGGGGACTTTGTTATACTCGATGAGGGGACTTTGTTAACCTCGATCAGAGGCCTTTGTCATACTCGATCAGGGGACTTTGTTATACTCGATCAGAGGCCTTTGTTATACTCGATCAGGGAATTTGTTATACTCGATCAGGGTGACTTTGTTATATTCGATGAGGGGACTTTGTTATACTCGATCATGGAACTTTGTTATACTCGATCAGGGGCCTTTGTTATACTCGATCAGGGGCCTTTGTTATACTCGATCAGGGAACTTTGTTATACTCGATCAGGCGATTTTGTTATATTCGATGAGGGGACTTTGTTATACTCGATGAGGGGCCTTTGTTACACTCGATGAGGGGCCTTTGTTATACTCGATGAGGGGACTTTGTTCTACTCGATCAGGGGACTTTGTTATACTCGATCAGGGGACTTTGTTATATTCGATGAGGGGACTTTGTTATACTCGATCATGGGACATTGTTATACTAGATCATGGGCCTTTCTTATACTCGATCAGGGGACTTTGTTATACTCGATCAGAGGACTTTGTTATACTCGATCAGGGGACTTTCTTATACTCGTTCGGGGGATTTTGTTATACTCGATCAGGGGACTTTGTTATACTCGATCAGGGGACTTTGTTACACTAGATTAGGGCATTCTGTTATACTCGAGCAGGGGACTCTGTTATACTCGATCAGGGGACTTTGTTATACTCGATCAGGGACCTTTGTTATACTCGATCAGGGGACTTTGTTGTACTCGAAAAGTGGCCTTTGTTACACTCGATTAGGGCAGTCTGTTATACTCGAGCAGGGGACTCTGTTATACTCGATCAGGGGACTTTGTTATACTCGATCAGGGGCCTTTGTTATACTCGATCAGGGGACTTTGTTGTACTCGAAAATTGGCCTTTGTTATACTCTTTTAGAGGCCTTTGTTATACTCGAACAGGGGCCTTTGTTAAACTCGATCAAAGGCCTTTGTTATTCTTGATTAGAGGACTTTGTTAAACTCGATCAGGAGACTTTGTTATAATCGATCAGGGGATTTTGTTATACTCGATCAGTGGCCTTTGTTATACTCGATCAGGGGCCTTTGTTATACTCGATCAGGGGCCTTTGTTATACTCGATCAGGGGACTTTGTTATTCTCGATCAGGGGGACTTTGTTATACTCGATCAGGGGACATTGTTATACTCGATCAGGGGACTTTGTTATATTCGATCAGGGACATTGTTATACTCGATCAGGGGACTTTGTTATATTCGATCAGGCACCTTTGTTATATTCGATCAGGGGCCTTTGATATACTCGACCAGGGGACTTTGTTATACTCGATGAGGGGCCTTTGTTAAACTCGATCATGGGCCTTTGTTATATTCGATCAGGGGACATTGTTATACTCGATCAGGGGACTTTGTTATACTCGATCAGGGGACTTTGTTGTACTCGAAATGTGGCCTTTGTTATACTCTTTTAGAGGCCTTTGTTATACTCGATCAGGGGCCTTTTTTATACTCGATCAGGGGACTTTGTTATACTTGATCAATGGGCTTTGTTATACTCGCTGGATCAGGGGACTTTGTTATTCTCGGATCAGGGGACTTTGTTATACCCGATCAGGGGACATTGTTATACCTCGATCAGGGACCTTTGTTATATCTTGATTAGGGCACCTTTTGTTATATTCCGATCAGGGGCCTTTTGATATACTCACCAGGGGGACTCTTGTTATACCTGATGAGGGCCTTTGTTAAACCCGGATCAGGGCCTTTTGTTATACTCGGGATCAGGGGGACATTGTTATACTCCGATCAGGGACTTTTGTTATACTCCGGATCAGGGGACTTTGTTATATTCGATGAGGGACTTGTTATACCTCGATCATGGGACTTTTGTTATACTCCCTATGAGGGGCCTTTGTTATACTCGATGAGGGGATTCTGTTATATTCGATCATGGGACTCTGTTATACTCGATGAGGGGCCTTTGTTATACGCGATGAGGGGACTTTGTTCTACTCGATCAGGGGACTTTGTTATACTCGATCAGGGGACCTTGTTATATTCGATGAGGGGACTTTGTTATAGTCGATCATGGGTCTTTGTTATACTCGATCAGGGGCCATTGTTATACTCGATCAGGGGACTTTGTTATCCTCGACCAGGGGAGTTTGTTATATTCGATCAGGGGACTTTGTTATACTCGATCAGGGGACTTTGTTATACTCGGTGAGGTGACTTTGTTATACTCGATCAGGGGACTTTGGTATACGCGATCAAGGAACTTTGAAATTCTCGATCAGGGGCCTTTGTTATACTCGTTCAGGCGCCTTTGTTATATTCGATCATGGGACTTTGTTATACTCGATGAGGGGCCTTTGTTATACTCGATGAGGGGACTTTGTTCTACTCGATCAAGGGACTTTGTTATACTCGATCAGGGGACTTTGTTATATTCGATGAGGGGACTTTGTTTTACTTGATCAGGGGCCTTTGTTATAGTCGATCAGGGAACTTTGTTATACTCGATCAGGACCCTTTGTTATATTCGATAAGGGGACTTTGTTATACTCGATCATGGGACTGTGTTACACTCGATGAGGGGTCTTTGTTATACTCGATTAAGGGACTTTGTTATACTCGATCAGGGGACTTTGTTATATTCAATGAGGGGACTTTGTTATTCTCGATCATGGGACTTTGTTATACTCGATCAGGGGCCTTTGTTATACTCGATCAGGGGCCTTTGTTATACTCGACCAGGGGTCTTTGTTATACTCGATCAGGGGCCTTTGTTATACTTGATCAGGGGCCTTTGTTATACTCGTTCAGGCACCTTTGATATATTCGATCTGGGGCCTTTGTTATACTCGACCAGGGGACTTTGTTATACTCGATCAGGGGCTTTTGTTAAACTCGGTCAGGGGCCTTTGTTATACTCAATCAGGAGACTTTGTTATTTTCGATCAGGGGACTTTGTTATACTCGATCAGGGGACTTTTGTTATATCTGGATGAGGACTCTTATATACCCCGGATCATGGGGCTTTGTTATACTCCGGATCAGGGGCCTTTGTTACCCTGGCGAGGGGCCTTTGTTTTACTCGATCAGGGAACTTTTGTCGATGAGGGGCCTTTGTTATACTCGATGAGGGGACTTTGTTCTACTGGATCAGGGGACTTTGTTATACTCGATCAGGAGACTTTGTTATATTTGATGAGGGGACTTTGTTATACTCGATCAAGGGACTTTGTTATACTCGATCAGGGGCCTTTGTTATACTCGATCAGGGGCCTTTGTTATTCTCGATCAGGGAACTTTGTTATACTCGATCAGGGGCCTTTGTTATACTCGGTCAGGGGACTCTCTTATACTCGTTCAGGGGATTTTGTTATACTCGATCAGGGAACTTTGTTATATTCGATGAGGTGGCTTTGTTATACTCGATCAGGCGAATTTATTATACTCTATCAGGGGACTTTGTTATACTCGATCAAGGGACTTTGTTATTCTCGATTAGGGGCCTTTGTTATACTCAACCAGGGGACTTTGTTAAACTCGATCAGAGGCCTTTGTTATACTCGATCAGGGGACTTTGTTATAATCGATGAGAGGACTTTGTTATACTCGATCAGGGGCCTTTGTTATAGTCGATCAGGGAACTTTGTTATACTCGATTAGGGGACTTTGTTATATTCGATGAGGGGACTTTGTTATACTCGATCATGGGACTTTGTTACACTCGATGAGGGGTCTTTGGTTATACTCGATGAGGACTTTTGCTTCACCGATTAGGGGACTTTGTTATACTCGATCAGGGGACTTTTGTTATATTCGAGGAGGGACTTTTGTTATACCTTGATCAGCGGAATTTTTGTTATACTCGATCAGGGCCTCGTTATACTCGATCAGGGCCTTTGTTATACTTTCGACCAGGGGTCTTTTGTTGTACCTGATCAGGCCTTTGGTTATACTTCTTGATCAGGGGCCTTTTGTTATACTCGTTCAGGCGCCTTTGTTATATTCGATCAGGGGCCTTTGTTATACTCGACCAGGGGACTTTGTTATACTCGATCAGGGGCTTTTGTTAAACTCGGTCAGGGGCCTTTGTTATACTCAATGAGGGGACTTTGTTATACTCGATCAGGGGACTTTGTTATACTCGATCAGAGGACTTTGTTATATTCGATGAGGGGACTTTGTTATACTCGATCATGGGACTTTGTTATACTCGATCAGCGGCCTTTGTTATACTCGATCAGGGGCCTTTGTTTTACTCGATCAGGGAACTTTGTTATATTCGATGAGGGGACTTTGTTATACTCGATCATGGGACTTTGTAATACTCGATCAGGGGCCTTTTTTATACTCGATCAGGGGCCTTTGTTATATTCGATCAGGGTCTTTGGTTATACTTCCGGATCAGGGGCCTTTGTTATATTCTGGATCAGGGCCTTTGTTATACCCCTGTTCAGGCGCCTTTGTTATATTCCGATCAGGGCCTTTTTTGTTATATCGCTGACCAGGGGATTCCCGTTATACCCGGATCAAGGGCTTTGTTAAACCTTGATCAGAGGCCTTCTTATACCAATCAAGGGGACTTTGTTATACTCGATCAGGGGACTTTGTTATATTCGATGAGGGGACTTTGTTATACTCGATCATGGGACTTTGTTATACTCGATCAGGGGCCTTTTTATACTCGATCAGGGGCCTTTGTTATACTCGATCAGGGAACTTTGTTTTACTCGATCATGGGACTTTGTTATACTCGATCAGGGGACTTTCTTATACTCGTTCAGGGGATTTTGTTATACTCGATCAGGGAACTTTGTTATATTCGATGATGTGGCTTTGTTATACTCGATCAGGCGAATTTGTTATACTTGATCAGGGGACTTTGTTATACTCGACTAGGGGACTTTTTTATACTCGATCAGGGGCCTTTGTTAAACTCGATCAGGGGCCTTTGTTATACTCAACCAGGGGACTTTGTTATACTCGATGAGGGGCCTTTGTTAAACTCGATCAGAGGCCTTTGTTATACTCGATCAGAGGACTTTGTTATACTCGATCAGGGGACTTTGTTACACTCGATTATGGCAGTCTGTTATACTCGACCAGGGGACTCTGTTATACTCGATCAGGGGACTTTGTCATACTCGATTAGGTGCCTTTGTTATACTCGATCAGGGGACTTTGTTGTACTCGATCAGGGGACTTTGTTATATTCGATAAGAGGACATTGTTATACTGGATCATGGGACTTTGTTATACGCGATGAGTGGCCTTTGTTATACTCGATGAGGGGACTCTGTTATCCTCGATCAGGGGCCTCTGTAATATTCGATTAGGGGACTTTGTTATACTCGAAAAGTGGCCTCTGTTATACTCTTTTAGAGGCCTTTGTTATACTTGAACAGGGGCCTTTGTTAAACTTGATCAAAGGCCTTTGTTATTCTCGATTAGAGGACTTTGTTAAACTCGATGAGGAGGCTTTGTTATACTCGATCAGGGGACTTTGTTATACTCGAAAAGGGGCCTTTGTTATACTCGATCAGGGGCCTTTGTTATTCTCGATTAGAGGACTTTGTTAAACTCGATGAGGAGGCTTTGTTATACTCGATCAGGGGACTTTGTTATATTCGATGAGGGGACTTTGTTATACTCGACCATGGGAGTTTGTTATGCTCGATCAAGGGGCTTTGTTATACTCGATCAGGGGCCTTTAATTTACCCGATCAGGGGACTTTGTTATACTCGATCAGGGGATTTTGTTATTCTCGATCAGGGGGAGTTTATTGTATTCGATCCAGGGGCTTTGTTATACTCGATAAGGGAACTTTGTTATACTCGATCAAGGCCTTTGTTATACTCGTTCAGGCGCCTTTGTTATATTCGATCAGGGGCCTTTGTTATACACGACCAGGGGACTTTGTTATACTCGATCAAGGGCTTTTGTTAAACTCGATCAGGGGCCTTTCTTATACTCAATCAGGGGACTTTGTTATACTCGATCAGGGGACTTTGTTATACTCGATCAGGGGACTTTGTTATATTCGATGAGGGGCCTTTGTTATACTCGTTGAGGGGACTCTGTTATACTCGATCAGGGACTTTGTTATAATTATCAGAACCTGTTATATTCTGGATGAGGGGACTTTATACTCCGGATCAGCGGGACTTTTGTTATACTCAATGAGGGGCCTTTGTTATACTCCCGATGAGGGACTTTGTTCTACTCGATCAGGGATTCTTCTTATACATGATCAGGGACTTTGTTATATTCCGATGAGGGACTTTTTGTTATACACGATCATGGGACTTTGTTATACTCGATCAGGGGACTTTGTTTTACTCGATCAGGGGACTTTGTTATACTCGGTGAGGGGACTTTGTTATACTCGATCAGGGGACTTTGTTCAACTCGATCAGAGGACTTTGTTATACTCGATCAAGGGACTTTGTTATACTCGATCAGGGAACTTTGAAATACTCGATCAAGGGCCTTTGTTATACTCGTTGAGGTGCCTTTGTTATATTCGATTAAGGGCCTTTGTTATACTCGACCAGGGGACTATGTTATACTCGATCATGGGACTTTGTTATACTCGATCAGGGGCCTTTGCTATACTCGATCAGGTGCGTTTGTTATACTCGATCAGGGAACTTTGTTATACTCGATCAGGGGACTTTGTTATATTCGATGAAGGGACTTTGTTATACTCGATCATGGGACTTTGTTACACTCGATGAGGGGCCTTTGTTATACTCGATGAGGGGAATTTGCTCTACTCGATTAGGGGACTTTGTTATACTCGATCAGGTGCCTTTGTTATACTCGATGAGGGGCCTTTGTTATACTCGATCAATGAACTTTGTTATACTCGATCAGGGGACTTTGTTATATTTTCTATGAGGGGACTTTGTTATACTCGATCACGGGATTTTGTTACACTCGATGAGGGGCCTTTGTTATACTCGATCATGAGACTTTGTTATACTCGATCAGGGGACTTTGTTACACTCGATGAGGAGACTTTGCTCTACTCGATTAGGGGACTTTGTTATACTCGATCAGGGGACTTTGTTATATTCGATGAGGGGACTTTGTTATACTCGATCATCGGACTTTGCTATACTCGATCAGGGGCCTTTGTGATACTCGATGAGGGGCCTTTGTTATACTCGACCAGGGGTCTTTGTTATACTCGATCAGTGGCCTTTGTTATACTTGATCAGGGGGCTTTGTTATACTCGATCAGGGGACTTTGTTATTCTCGATCAGGGGGAATTTGTTATATTCGATCCAGGGGCTTTGTTATACTCGATTAGGGAACTTTGTTATACTCGATCAGGGGCCTTTGTTATACTCGTTCAGGCGCCTTTGTTATACTCGATCAGGGGCTTTTGTTAAACTCGATCAATGGGCCTTTGTTATACTCAATCAGGGGACTTTGTTATACTCGATCAGGGGACTTTGTTATACTCGATCAGGGGACTTTGTTATGTCGATGAAGGGACTTTGTTATACTCGATCATGGGACTTTGTTATACTCGATCAGGGGCCTTTGTTATACTCGATCAGGTGCCTTTGTTTTTACCTTCCGATCAGAACTTTGGCATCAGATCAGGGGACTTTGTTATGTCGATGAAGGGACTTTGTTATACGATCATGGACTTTGTTACACCTGATGAGGGGCCTTTGTTATACCTGATGAGGGGACTTGCCCTTCTACCTGATCAGGGATTTTGTTATACCTGATCAGGGACTTTTTGTTATATTCGATGAGGGGACTTTGTTCTACTCGATCATGGGACTTTGTTATACTCGATCAGGGGCCTTTGTTATACTCGATCAGGAGCCTTTGTTATACTCGATCAGGGAACTTTCTTATACTCGATCAGGGGACTTTGTTATACTCGATCAGGGGACTTTCCTATACTCGTTCACGGGAATTTGTTATACTCGATCAGGGGACTTTGTTATACCCGATCGGGGGACTTTGTTATACTCGATGAGGGGCCTTTGTTAAACTCGATCAGAGGCCTTTGTTATACTCGATCAGGGGACTTTGTTATACTCGATCAGGGGACTTTGTTACACTCGATTAGGGCAGTCTTTTATACTCGACCAAGGGAATCTGTTATACTCGATCAGGGGACTTTGTTGTACTCGATCAGGGGACTTTGTTATATTCGATAACGGGACTTTGTTATACTGGATCATGGGACTTTGTTATTCTCGATGAGTGGCCTTTGTTATACTCGATGAGTGGACTCTGTTATCCTCGATCAGCGGACTCTGTAATACTCGATCAGGGGACTTTGTTATACTCGAAAAGTGGCCTTTGTTATACTCTTTTAGAGGCCTTTGTTATACTCGAACAGGGGCCTTTGTTAAACTCGATCAAAGGCCTTTGTTATTCTCGATTAGAGGACTTTGTTAAACTCGATGAGGAGACTTTGTTATACTCGATCAGGGGCCCTTGTTATACTCGATCAGGGGCCTTTGTTATACTCGATCAGGGGCCTTTGTTATTCTCGATTAGAGGACTTTGTTAAACTCGATGAGGAGACTTTGTTATACTCGATCAGGGGACTTTGTTATATTCGATGAGGGGACTTTGTTATACTCGATCAGGGGACTTTGTTATTCTCGATCAGGGGGAGTTTATTATATTCGATCCAGGGGCTTTGTTATACTCGATCAGGGAACTTTGTTATACTCGATCAAGGGCCTTTGTTATACTCGTTCAGGCGCCATTGTTATATTCGATCAGGGGCCTTTGTTATTCTCCACCAGGGGACTTTGTTATACTCGATCAGGGGCTTTTGTTAAACTCGATCAGGGGCCTTTCTTATACTCAATCAGGGGACTTTGTTATACTTGATCAGGGGACTTTGTTATACTCAATCAGGGGACTTTGTTAAATTCGATGAGGGGACTTTGTTATACTCGATCATGGGACTTTGTTACACTCTCGATCAGGACTTTGTTAAATTCGATGAGGGGATTCTTGTTATACTCTCGGATCAAGTGGACTTTGTTATACTCGATGAGGGGCCTTTGTTATACTCGATGAGGACTCGCAATGATCAGGTGACTTTGTTATACTCGATCAGGGGACTTTGTTATATTCGATGAGTTGACTTTGTTATACTCGATCATGGGACTTTGTTATACTCGATGAGGAGCCTTTGTTATACTCGATGAGGGGACTTTGTTCTACTCGATCAAGGGACTTTGTTATACTCGATCAGGGGACTTTGTTATATTCGATGAGGGGACTTTGTTATACTCGATCATGGGACTTTCTTATACTCGATCAGGAGGCTTTGTTATACTCGATCAGGGGACTTTGTTTTCCTCGACCAGGGGAGTTTGTTATACTCGATCAGTGGACTTTGTTATACTCGATCAGGGACTTTGTTATACTCGGTGAGGGGACTTTGTTATACTCGATCAGGGGACTTTGTTAACCTCGATCAGAGGCCTTTGTTATACTCGATCAGGGGACTTTGTTATACTCGATCATGTGACTTTGTTATACTCGACGAGGGGCCTTTGTTATACTCGATGAGGGGACTTTGATCTACTCGATCAGGGGACTTTGTTATACTCGATCAGGGTGACTTTGTTATATTCGATGAGGGGACTTTGTTATACTCGATCATGGAACTTTGTTATACTCGATCAGGGGCCTTTGTTATACTCGATCAGGGACTTTGTTACACTCGATGAGGGTACTTTCTTATACTCGTTCAGGGGATTTTGTTATACTCGATCAGGGGACTTTGTTATACTCGATGAGGGGGCTCTGTTATACTCGATCAGGCGAATTTGTTATACTCGATCAGGGGACTTTTGTTCTACTCAGATCAGGGACTTTGTTATACTCGATCTGGGGGACTTTTGTTATATTCGATGAGTGGCCTTTGTTATACTCGATGAGTGGACTCTGTTATCCTCGATCAGCGGACTCTGTAATACTCGATCAGGGGACTTTGTTATACTCGAAAAGTGGCCTTTGTTATACTCTTTTAGAGGCCTTTATTATACTCGAACAGGGACCTTTGTTAAACTCGATCAAAGGCCTTTGTTATTCTCGATTAGAGGACTTTGTTGAACTCGATGAGGAGACTTTGTTATACTCGATCAGGGGCCCTTGTTATACTCGATCAGGGGCCTTTGTTATACTCGATCAGGGGCCTTTGTTATTCTCGATTAGAGGACTTTGTTAAACTCGATGAGGAGACTTTGTTATACTCGATCAGGGGACTTTGTTATATTCGATGAGGGGACTTTGTTATACTCGATCAGGTGACTTTGTTATTCTCGATCAGGGGGAGTTTATTATATTCGATCCAGGGGCTTTGTTATACTCGATCAGGGAACTATGTCATACTCGATCAAGGGCCTTTGTTATACTCGTTCAGGCGCCTTTGTAATATTCGATCAGGCGACTTTGTTATACTCGATCAGGGGACTTTGTTATACTCGATCAGGGGCTTTTCTTAAACTCGATCAGGGGCCTTTGTTATACTCAATCAGGGGACTTTGTTATACTCGATCAGGGGCCTTTCTTATACTCAATCATGGGACTTTGTTATACTCGATCAGGGTACTTTGTTATACTCGATCAGGGGACTTTGTTAAATTCGATGAGGGGACTTTGTTATACTCGATCATGGGACTTTGTTATACTCGATGAGGGGCCTTTGTTATACTCGATGAGGGGACTCTGTTATACTCGATCAGGTAACTGTGTTATACTCGATCAGGGGACTTGTTATATTCGATGAGTTGACTTTGTTATACTCGATCATGGGACTTTGTTATACTCGATGAGGTGCCTTTGTTATACTCGATGAGGGGACTTTGTTCTACCTGATCAAGGGCCTTTTATACTCGATCAGGGACTTTGTTATTTTCGATGTAGGGACTTTTGCTATACTCGATCATGGACTTTTCTTATACTCGATCAGGGCCTTGTTATACTCGATCAGGAACTTTGTTTTCCTCGACCAGGGAGTTTGTTATACTCGATCAGGGGACTTTGTTATACTCGGATCACGGGACTTTGTTATACTCTCGGTGAGGGACTTTGTTATACTCGATCAGGGATTTTGTTAACCTCGATCAGAGACCTTTGTTATACTCGATCAGGGATTTGTTATACCTGATCATGTGACTTTGTTATACTCGATGAGGGGCCTTGTTATACTCGATGAGGGACTTTGTTCTACTCGATCAGCGGACTTTGTTATACTCGATCAGGTGACTTTGTTATATTCGATGAGGGACTTGTTATACCTGATCATGGAACTTTGTTATACTCTCGATCAGGGGCCTTTTGTTATACTCGATCAGAGGCCTTTGTTACTCGATCAGGAACTTTATTATACTGATCAGGGGTCTTTGTTATTTTGGATGAGGGGACTTTGTTACACCTGATCATGGGACTTTTTGTTACACTCTCGATGAGTGGCCTTTTGTTATACTCTTTTGATCAGGGACTTTGTTCTACTCGATCAGGGACTTTGTTACTCGGGATCTGGGACTTCATATATTCGATGAGGGGACTTTGTTGCCCCGATCATTGGACTTTGATATACTCGATCAGGGGCCTTTGTTATACTCGATCAGGGGCCTTTGTTATATTCGATCAGGGAACTTTGTTATACTCGATCAGGGGACTTTGTTATACTCGATCAGGGGACTTTCTTATACTCGTTTAGGGGATTTTGTTATACTCGAACAGGGGACTTTTTTATACTCGATCAGGGGCCTTTGTTAAACTCGATCAGAGGCCTTTGTTATACTCGATCAGGGGACTTTGTTATACTCGATCAGGGGACTTTGTTACACTCGATTAGGGCAGTCTGTTATACTCGAGGAGGGGACTCTGTTATACTCTTTTAGAGGCCTTTGTTATACTCGAACAGGGGCCTTTGTTAAACTCGATCAAAGGGCTTTGTTATTCTCGATTAGAGGACTTTGTTAAACTCGATGAGGAGACTTTGTTATACTCGATCAGGGGAGTTTGTTATACTCGATCAGTGGCCATTTTATACTCGATCAGGGGCCTTTGTTATACTCGATCAGGGGCCTTTGTTATACTCGATCAGGGGACTTTGTTATAATCGACCAGGAGTCTTTGTTATACTCGATCAGGGGCCTTTGTTATACTTGAGCAGGGGGCTTTGTTATACTCGATCAGGGGACTTTGTTATTCTCGATCAGGGGGACTTTGTTGTACTCGATAAGGGGACTTTGTTATACTCGATCATGGGACTTTGTTATACTCGATGAGGGGCCTTTGTTATACTGGATGAGGGGACTCTGTTATACTCGATCAGGGGACTTTGTTATACTCGATCAGGGGACTTTGTTATATTCGATGAGGGGACTTTGTTATACTCGATCATGGGACTTTGTTATACTCGATGAGGGGCCTTTGTTATACTCGATGATGGGACTCTGTTATACTCGATCAGGGAACTTTGTTATACTCGATCAGGGGACTTTGTTATATTCGATGAGGGGACTTTGTTATACTCGATCATGGGACTTTGTTTTACTCGATGAGGGGCCTTTGTTATACTCGATGAGGGGACTTTGTTCTACTCGATCAGGGGACTTTGTTATACTCGATCAGGGGACTTTGTTATATTCGATCAGGGGACTTTGTTATCCTCGACCAGGGGAGTTTGTTATATTCGATGAGAGGACTTTGTTATACTCGATCAGGGGACTTTGTTATACTCGGTGAGGGGACTTTGTTATACTCGATCAGGGGACTTTGTTTAACTCGATCAGAGGCCTTTGTTATACTCGATCAGGGGACTTTGTTATACTCGATCAGGGAACTTTGAAATACTCGATCAAGGGCCTTTGTTATACTCGTTCAGGCGCCTTCGTTATATTCGATTAGGGGCCTTTATTATACTCGACCAGGGGACTTTGTTATACTCGATCATTGGACTTTGTTATACTCGATCAGGGGCCTTTGTTATACTCGATCAGGGGGCTTTGTTATACTCGATCAGTCGAATTTGTTATACTTGATCAGGGGACTTTGTTATACTCGATCAGGGGACTTTGTTATACTCGATGACGGGCCTTTTTTAAACTCGATCAGAGGCCTTTGTTATACTCGATCAGGGGACTTTGTTATACTCGATCAGGGGACTTTGTTACACTCGATTAGGGCAGTCTGTTACACTCGACCAGGGGACTCTGTTATACTCGATCAGGGAACTTTGTCATACTCGATCAGGTGCCTTTGTTATACTCGAAAAGTGGCCTTTGTTATACTCGATGAGGGGACTCTGTTATCCTCGATCAGCGGACTCTGTAATACTCGATCAGGGGACTTTGTTATACTCGAAAAGTGGCCTTTGTTATACTCTTTTAGAGGCCTTTGTTATACTCGAACAGGGGCCTTTGTTAAACTCGATCAAAGGCCTTTGTTATACTCGTTCAGGCGCCTTTGTTATATTCGATTAGGCGCCTTTGTTATACTCGACAAGGGGACTTTGTTATACCCGATCATGGGACTTTGTTATACTCGATTAGGGGCCTTTGTTATACTCGATCAGGGGCCTTTGTTATACTCGATCAGGGAACTTTGTTATTTTCGATCAGGGGACATTGTTATATTCGATGAGGGGACTTTGTTATACTCGATCATGGGACTTTGTTACACTCGATGAGGGGCCTTTGTTATACTCGATGAGGTTGCTTTGCTCAACTCGATTAGGGGACTTTGTTATACTCGATCAGGGGCCTTTGTTATACTCGATCAGGGGCCTTTGTTATACTCGATCAGGGAACTTTGTTATATTCGATCAGGTGACTTTGTTATATTCGATGAGGGGACTTTGTTATACTCGATCATGGGACTTTGTTACAGTCGATGAGGGACCTTTGTTATACTCGATCATGGGACTTTGTTATACTCGATCAGGGGACTTTGTTACACTCGATGAGGGGACTTTGCTCTACTCGATTAGGGGACTTTGTTATACTCGATCAGGGGACTTTGTTATATTCGATGAGGGGACATTGTTATACTCGATCATCGGACTTTGTTATACTCGATCAGGGGCCTTTGTTATACTCGATCAGGGGCCTTTGTTATACTCGACCAGGGGTCTTTGTTATACTCGATCAGGGCCTTTGTTATACTTGATCAGGGGGCTTTGTTATACTCGATCAGGGGACTTTGTTATTCTCGATCAGGGGGACTTTGTTATATTCGATCCAGGGGCTTTGTTATACTCGATCAGGGAACTTTGTTATACTCGATCAGGGGCCTTTGTTATACTCGTTCAGGCGCTTTTGTTATATTCGATCAGGGGCCTTTGTTATACTCGACCAGGGGACTTTGTTATACTCGATCAGGGGCTTTTGTTAAACTCGATCAGGGGCCTTTGTTATACTCAATCAGGGGCCTATGATATACACGATCAGGGGTCTTTGTTTTACTCGATCAGGGAACTTTGTTATATTCGATGAGGGGCCTTTGTTATATTCGATGAGGGGACTTTGTTATACTCGATCATGGGACTTTGTTACACTCGATGAGGGGACTTTGTTATACTCGATGAGGGGACTTTGTTCTACTCGATCAGGGGACTTTGTTATATTCGATGAGGGGACTTTGTTATACTCGACCATGGGACTTTGTTATACTCGATCAGGGGACTTTGTTCTCCTCGATCAGGGGACTTTGTTATACTCAATCAGGGGACATTGTTATATTCGATGAGGAGACTTTGTTATACTTGATCAGGGGAGTTTGTTATACTCGATCATGGGACTTTGTTTTACTCGATCAGGGGACTTTCGGTATATACTCGATCAAGGGACTTTGTTATACTCGATCACGGGAACTTTGTTATATTCGATGAGGGGACTTTGTTATACTCGATCATGGGACTTTCTTATACTCGATCAGGAGCCTTTGTTATACTCGATCAGGGGACTTTGTTTTCCTCGACCAGGGGAGTTTGTTATACTCGATCAGGGGACTTTGTTATACTCGATCAGGGGACTTTGTTATACTCGGTGAGGGGACTTTGTTATACTCGATCAGGGGACTTTGTTAACCTCGATCAGAGGCCTTTATTATACTCGATCAAGGGGACTTTGTTATACTCGATCATGGGACTTTGTTATACTCGATGAGGGGCCTTTGAGATACTCGATGAGGGGACTTTGTTCTACTCGATCAAGGGACTTTGTTATACTCGATCAGGATGACTTTGTTATATTCGATGAGGGGACTTTGTTATACTCGATCATGGAACTTTGTTATACTCGATCAGGGGCCTTTGTTATACTCGATTAGGGGCCTTTGTTATACTCGATCAGGGAACTTTGTTATACTCGATCAGGGGACTTTATTATTATTTACGGATGAGGGACTTTGTTATACTCGATCATAGGTTTTGTTACACTCGATGAGGGCGCTGTTATACTCGATCAAGGGGACTTTGTTATACTCGGTCTGGGGACTTTGTTATATTCGATGAGGGGACACATTACACTCGATCATTTGGACTTTGTTATATACTCGATCAAAGGGACGCTGTTATACTCGATCAGGGCCTTTGTTATATTCGATCAGGGGAACTTTGTTGTTGAAATTCTCGATCAGGGGACTTCGTTATACTCGATCAGGGGACTTTGTTATACTCGATCAGGGGACTTTCTTATACTCGTTCAGGGGATTTTGTTATACTCGATCAGGGGACTTTTTTATACTCGATGAGGGGCCTTTGTTAAACTCGATCAGAGGCCTTTGTTATACTCGATCAGGGGACTTTGTTATACTCGATCAGGGGACTTTGTTACACTCGATTAGGGCAGTCTGTTATACACGAGGAGGGGACTCTGTTATACTCGATCAGGGGACTTTGTTATACTCGATCAGGGGCCTTTGTTATACTCGATCAGGGGACTTTGTTGTACTCGAAAAGTGGCCTTTGTTATACTCTTTTAGAGGCCTTTGTTATACTCGAACAGGTGCCTTTGTTAAACTCGATCAAAGGGCTTTGTTATTCTCGATTAGAGGACTTTGTTAAACTCGATGAGGAGGCTTTGTTATACTCGATCAGGGGAGTTTGTTATACTCGATCAGTGGCCATTTTATACTCGATCAGGGGCCTTTGTTATACTCGATCAGGGGCCTTTGTTATACTCGATCAGGGGACTTTGTCATAATCGACCAGGAGTCTTTGTTATACTCGATCAGGGGCCTTTGTTATACTTGAGCAGGGGGCTTTGTTATACTCGATCAGGGGACTTTGTTATTTTCGATCAGGGGGACTTTGTTGTACTCGATAAGGGGACTTTGTTATACTCGATCATGGGACTTTGTTATACTCGATGAGGGGCCTTTGTTATACTGGATGAGGGGACTCTGTTATACTCGATCAAGGGACTTTGTTATACTCGATCAGGGGACTTTCTTATATTCGATGAGGGGACTTTGTTATAATCGATCATGGGACTTTGTTATACTCGATGAGGGGCCTTTGTTATACTCGATGATGGGACTCTGTTATACTCGATAAGGGGACTTTGTTATACTCGATCAGGGGACTTTGTTATATTCGATGAGGGGACTTTGTTATACTCGATCATGGGACTTTGTTTTACTCGATGAGGGGCCTTTGTTATACTCGATGAGGGGACTTTGTTCTACTCGATCAGGGGACTTTGTTATACTCGATTAGGGGTCTATGTTATATTCGATCAGGGGACTTTGTTATCCTCGACCAGGGGAGTTTGTTATACTCGATTAGGGGACTTTGTTATACTCGATCAGGGGACTTTGTTATACTCGGTGAGGGGACTTTGTTATACTCGATCAGGTGAGTTTGTTTAACTCGATCAGAGGCCTTTGTTATACTCGATCAGGGGACTTTGTTATACTCGGTCAGGGAACTTTGAAATACCCGATCAAGGGCCTTTGTTATACTCGTTTAGGCGCCTTTGTTATATTCGATTAGGGGCCTTTATTATACTCGACCAGGGGACTTTGTTATACTCGATCATCGGACTTTGTTATACTCGATCAGGGGCCTTTGTTATACTCGATCAGGGGGCTTTGTTATACTCGATCAGTCGAATTTGTTATACTTGATCAGGGGACTTTGTTATACTCGATCAGGGGACTTTGTTATAGTCGATGAGGGGCCTTTGTTAAACTCGATCAGAGGCCTTTGTTATTCTCGATCAGGGGACTTTGTTATACTCGATCAGGGGACTTTGTTACACTCGATTAGGGAAGTCTGTTACACTCGACCAGGGGACTCTGTTAAACTCGATCAGGGAACTTTGTCATACTCGATCAGGTGCCTTTGTTATACTCGAAAAGTGGCCTTTGTTATCCTCGATCAGCGGACTCTGTAATACTCGATCAGAGGACTTTGTTATACTCGAAAAGTGGCCTTTGTTATACTCTTTTAGAGGCCTTTGTTATACTCGAACAGGGGCCTTTGTGAAACTCGATCAAAGGCCTTTGTTATACTCGTTCAGGCGCCTTTGTTATATTCGATTAGGGGCCTTTGTTATACTCGACAAGGGGACTTTGTTATACTCGATCATGGGACTTTGTTATACTCGATCATGGGCCTTTGTTATACTCGATCAGGGGCCTTTGTTATACTCGATCAGGGAACTTTGTTATACTCGATCAGGGGACATTGTTATATTCTATGAGGGGACTTGGTTATACTCGATCATGGGACTTTGTTACACTCGATGAGGGGCCTTTGTTATACTCGATGAGGTTGCTTTGCTCTACTCGATTAGGGGACTTTGTTATACTCGATCAGGGGCCTTTGTTATATTCGATCAGGGGCCTCTGTTATACTCGATCAGGGAACTTTGTTATATTCGATCAGGGGACTTTGTTATATTCGATCCAGGGGCTTTGTTATACTCGATCAGGGAAGTTTGTTATACACGATCAGGGGACTTTGTTATACTCGATCAGGGGACTTTGTTACACTCGATGAGGGGACTTTGCTCTACTCGATTAGGGGACTTTGTTATACTCGATCAGGGGACTTTGTTATATTCGATGAGGGGACATTGTTATATTCGATGAGGGGACATTGTTATACTCGATCACCGGACTTTGTTATACTCGATCAGGGGCCTTTGTTATACTCGATCAGGGGCCTTTGTTATACTCGACCAGGGGTCTTTGTTATACTCGATCAGGGGCCTTTGTTATACTTGATCAGGGGCTTTGTTATACTCGATCAGGGGACTTTGTTATTCTCGATCATGGGGACTTTGTTATATTCGATCCAGAACTTTGTTATACTCGATCAAAGGAACTTTGTTATACTCGATCAGGGCCTTTGTTATACTCGTTCAAGCGCCTTTGTTATATATTCGATCAGGGCCTTTATTATACTCGACCAGGAGACTTTGTTATACTCGATCAGGGCTTTTGTTAAACTCGATCAGGGGCCTTTGTTATACTCAATCAGGGGCCTTTGATATACACGATCAGGGGTCTTTATTTCACTCGATCAGGGAACTTTGTTATACTCGATGGGGGCGCTGTTATATTCGATGAGGGGACTTTGTTATACTCGATCATAGGACTTTGTTACACTCGATGAGGGGCCTTTGTTATACTCGACGAGGGGACTTTGCTCTACTCGATTAGGGGACTTTGCTTTACTCGATTAGGGGCCTTTGTTATACTCGATCAGGGGCCTTTGTTATACTCGATCAGGGAACTTTGTTATACTCGATCAGGGGACTTTGTTATATTCGATGAGGGGACTTTGTTATACTCGATCATGGGACTTTGTTACACTCGATGAGGTGCCTTTGTTGCCCTTGCTCGATGAGACTTTCTCTCACTCGTTGAGGACTTTTGTTATACTCGATGGGGACTTTGTTATATTCATTGAGGGACTTTGTTACTACTCCGATCATGGGACTTTGTTATACCCGATCCAGGGACCTTTGTTATACTCGATCAGGGGCCTTTGTTATGCTCGACCATGGGTCTTTGTTATACTCGATCAGGGGCCTTTGTTATACTTGATCAGGGGGCTTTGTTATACTCGATCAGGGGACTTTGTTATTCTCGATCAGGGGGAATTTGTTATATTCGATCCAGGGGCTTTGTTATACTCGATCAGGGAACTTTCTTATACTCGTTCAGGCGCCTTTGTTATATTCGATCAGGGGCCTTTGTTATATTCGATCAGACTCGAGGGGACTTTGTTATACTCGATCAGGGGCTTTTGTTAAACTCGATCAGGGGCCTTTGTTATACTCAATCAGGGGACTTTGTTATACTCGATCATGGGACTTTGTTATACTCGATCAGGGGCCTTTGTTATACTCGATGAGGGGCCTTTGTTTTACTCGATCAGGGAACTTTGTTATACTCGATCAGGGGACTTTGTTATACTCGATCAGGACTTTGTTATATTCGATGAGGGGACTTTGTTATATTCGATGAGGGGACTTTGTTATACTCGATCATGGGAATTTGTTATACTCGATCAGAGGCCTTTGTTATACTCAATCAGTGGCCTTTGTTATACTCGATCAGGGAACTTTGTTATACTCGATCAGGGGACTTTTATATACTCGATCAGGGGACTTTCTTATACTCGTTCACGGGATTTTGTTATACTCGATCAGGGGACTTTGTTATATTCGATGAGGGGGCTTTGTTATACTCGATCAGGCGAATTAGTTATACTCGATTAGGGGACTTTGTTATACTCGATCAGGGGACTTTGTTATACTCGATCAGGGGACTTTGTTACACTCGATTAGGGCAGTCTGTTATACTCGACCAGGGGACTCTGTTATACTCGATCAGGGGACTTTGTCATACTCGATCAGGTGCCTTTGTTATACTCGATCAGGGGACTTTTTTGTACTCGATCAGGGGACTTTGTTATATTCGATAAGTGGACTTTGTTATACTGGATCATGGGACTTTGTTATACTCGATGAGTGGCCTTTGTTATACTCGATGAGTGGCCTTTGTTATACTCGATCAGCGGACTTTGTTATACTCGAAAAGTTGCCTTTGTTATACTCTTTTAGAGGCCTTTGTTATACTCGAACAGGGGCCTTTGTTAAACTCGATCAAAGGCCTTTGTTATACTCGTTCAGGCGCCTTTGTTATATACGATTAGGGGCCTTTGTTATACTCGACCAGGGGACTTTGTTATACTCGTTCATGGGACTTTGTTATACTCGATTAGGGGCCTATGTTATACTCGATCAGGGGCCTTTGTTATACTCGATCAGGGAACTTTGTTACATTCGATCAGGGGACTTTGTTATATTCGATGAGGGGACTTTGTTATACTCGACCATGGGACTTTGTTACACTCGATGAGGGGCCTTTGTTATACTCGATGAAGGGACTTTGTTATACTCGATCAGGGGACTTTGTTACACTCGATGAGGGGACTTTGTTATACTCGATCATGGGACTTTGTGCCCACGATCAAGGGGCCTTTGTTATACTCGATCAGGGCCTTTGTTGTTATACTCGACCAGGGGTCTTTGTTATACTCGATCATGTGGGACTTTGTTATACCTAGTCGGGAGCCTTTGTACCGCCGATAGAAGTCTTTGTTATACTGATCAGGGGCGCTGTTGTCTCGATCAGAACCTTTATTCTCAATAAAGTTCTTTGGTATACTCGATCAGGGGCCTTTGTTATACTTGATCCAGGGGCTCTGTATACTCGATCAGGGGACTTTGTTATATTCGATCCAGGGGCTTTGTTATTCTCGATCAGGGAACTTTGTTATACTCGATCAGGGGCCTAAAATAAACTCGTTCAGGCGCCTTTGTTATATTCGATCAGGGGCCTTTGTTATACTCGACCAGGGGACTTTGTTATACTCGATCAGGGGCTTTTGTTAAACTCGATCAGGGGTCTTTGTTATACTCAATCAGGGGACTTTGTTATACTCGATCAGGGGACTTTGTTATACTCGATCAGGGGACTTTGCTATATTCGATGAGGGGACTTTGTTATACTCGATCATGGGACTTTGTTATACTCGATCAGGGGCCTTTGTTATACTCGATCAGGGGCCTTCGTTTTACTCAATCAGGGAGCTTTGTTATACTCGATCAGGGGACTTTGTTATATTCGATGAAGGGACTTTATTATACTCGATCATGTGACTTTGTTACACTCGATGAGGGGCCTTTGTTATACTCGATGAGGGGACTTTGTTCGACACGATCAGGGGACTTTGTTATACTCGATATGGGTCTTTGTTATATTCGATGAGGGGACTTTGTTATACTCGATCATAGGAATTTGTTATACTCGATCAGGGGCCTTTGTTATACTCGATCAGGGGCCTTTGTTATACTCGATCAGTGAACTTTGTTATTCTCGATCAGGGGACTTTTTTATACTCGATCAGGGGACTTTCTTGTACTCGTTCACAGGATTTTGTTATACTCGATCAGGGGACTTTGTTATATTCGATGAGGGGGCTTTGTTATACTCGATCAGGCGAATTTGTTATACTCGATCAGGGGACTTTGTTATACTCGATCAGGGGACTTTGTTATACTCGGTGAGGGGACTTTGTTATACTCGATAGAGGACTTTGTTAAACCTCGATGAGGAGACTTTTGTTATACTCGACTAGGGGCCCCTTGTTATACTCGATCAGGGCCTTGTTATACCTGGATCAGGGCCTTTGTTATTCTCGATTAGAGGACTTGTTAAACTCGATGAGGATATTACTTTTGTTATACTCGATCAGGGGACTTTGTTATTCTCGATCAGGGGGAGTTTATTATATTCGATCCAGGGACTTTGTTATACTCGATCAGGGAACTTTATTATACTCGATCAAGGGCCTTTGTTATACTCGTTCAGGCGCCTTTGTTATATTCGATGAGGGGGCTTTGTTATACTCGATCATGCGAATTTGTTATACTCGATCAGGGGACTTTGTTATACTCGATCAGGGGACTTTGTTATACTCGATCAGGGGACTTTGTTACACTCGATTAGGGCAGTCTGTTATACTCGACCAGGGGACTCTGTTATACTCGATCAGGGGACTTTGTTATACTCGATCAGGGGACTTTGTTGTACTTATTCAGGGGACTTTGTTATATTCGATGAGGGGACTCTGTTATCCTCGATCAGCGGACTCTGTAATACTCGATCAGGGGACTTTGTTATACTCGATGAGGGGACTCTGTTATCCTCGATCATGGGCTTTGTTATACTCGATGAGTGGCCTTTGTTATACTCGATGAGGGGACTCTGTTATCCTCGATCAGCGGACTCTGTAATACTCGATCAGGGGACTTTGTTATACTCGAAAAGTGGCCTTTTTTATACTCTTTTAGAGGCCTTTCTTATACTCGAACAGGGGCCTTTGTTAAAGTCGATCAAAGGCCTTTGTTATACTCGTTCAGGTGCCTTTGTTATATTCGATTAGGGGCCTTTGTTAAACTCGACCTGGGGACTTTGTTATACTCGATCATGGGACTTTGTTATACTCGATCAGGGGCCTTTGTTATACTCGATCAGGGGACTCTCTTATACTCGTTCAGGGGATTTTGTTATACTCGATCAGGGAACTTTGTTATATTCGATGAAGTGGCTTTGTTATACTCGATCAGGCGAATTTGTTATACTCTATCAGGGGACTTTGTTATACTCGATCAGGGGACTTTGTTATACTCGATGAGGGCCTTTGTCCTACTCGATCAGGTGCCTTTGTTATACTGGATCATGGGACTTTGTTATATTCGATGAGTGGCCTTTGTTATACTCGATGAGGGGGACTCTGTTATCCTCGATCAGCGGACTCTGTAATACTCGATCAGGGGACTTTGTTAAACTCGATCAAAGGCCTTTGTTATTCTCGATTAGAGGACTTTGTTAAACTCGATGAGGAGACTTTGTTATACTCGATCAGGGGCCCTTGTTATACTCGATCAGGGGCCTTTGTTATACTCGATCAGGGGCCTTTGTTATTCTCGATTAGAGGACTTTGTTAAACTCGATGAGGAGACTTTGTTATACTCGATCAGGGGACTTTGTTATTCTCGATCAGGGGGAGTTTATTATATTCGATCCAGGGACTTTGTTATACTCGATCAGGGAACTTTATTATACTCGATCAAGGGCCTTTGTTATACTCGTTCAGGCGCCTTTGTTATATTCGATGAGGGGGCTTTGTTATACTCGATCATGCGAATTTGTTATACTCGATCAGGGGACTTTGTTATACTCGATCAGGGGACTTTGTTATACTCGATCAGGGGACTTTGTTACACTCGATTAGGGCAGTCTGTTATACTCGACCAGGGGACTCTGTTATACTCGATCAGGGGACTTTGTCATACTCGATCAGGTGCCTTTGTTATACTCGATCAGAGGAATTTGTTGTACTCGATCAGGGGACTTTGTTATATTCGATAAGGGGACTTTGTTATCCTGCATCATGGGACTTTGTTATACTCGATGAGTGGCCTTTGTTATACTCGATGAAGGGACTCTGTTATCCTCGATCAGCGGACTCTGTAATACTCGATCAGGGGACTTTGTTATACTCGAAAAGTGGCCTTTGTTATACTCTTTTAGAGGCCTTTGTTATACTCGAACAGGGGCCTTTGTTAAACTCGATCAAAGGCCTTTGTTATACTCGTTCAGGCGCCTTTGTTATATTCGATTAGGGGCCTTTGTTATACTCGACCAGGGGGACTTTGTTATACTCGATCACGGGACTTTGTTATACTCGATCAGGGGCCTATGTTATACTCGATCAGGGGCCTTTGTTATACTCGATCAGGGAACTTTGTTATACTCGATCAGGGGACTTTGTTATATTCGTTGAGGGGACTTTGTTATACTCGATCATGGGACTTTGTTTCACTCGATGAGGGGCCTTTGTTATACTCGATGAAGGGACTTTGCTCTACTCGATTAGGGGACTTTGTTATACTCGATCAGGGGCCTTTGTTATACTCGATCAGGGGCCTTTGTTATACTCGATCAGGAACTTTATATACTCATCAGGGGACTTTGTTATATTCGATGAGGACTTTGTTATACTCAGATCATGGGACTTTGTTGCGCACTCGATGAGGGGCCGTGTTATACCTCGATCATGGGATCTTTTAGATACTCGATCAGGGGAATTTGTTACACTCGATGAGGGGACTTTGCTCTACTCGATCATCGGACTTAGTTATACTCGATCAGGGGCCTTTGTTATACTCGATGAGGGGACTTTGTTATACTCGATCATGGGACTTTGTTATACCCGATTAGGGGCCTTTGTTATACCCTACCAGGGGTCTTTGTTATACTCGATCAGGGGCCTTTGTTATACTTGATTAGGGGGCTTTGTTATACTCGATCAGGGGGACTTTGTTATATTCGATCCAGGGGCTTTGTTATACTCGATCAGGGAACTTTGTTATACTCGATGAGGAGCCTAAAATAAACTCGTTCAGGCGCTTTTGTTATATTCGATCAGGGGCCTTTGTTATACTCGACCAGGGGACTTTGTTATACTCGATCAGGGGCTTTTGTTAAACTCGATCAGGGGCCTTTGTTATACTCAATCAGGGGACTTTGTTATACTCGATTAGGGGACTTTGTTATACTCGATCAGGGGACTTTGTTATAATCGATTAGGGGCCTTTGTTATACTCGATCAGGGGCCTTTGTTATAATCGATTGGGGGCCTTCCATTATGCTCGATCAGGGGACTTTGTTATACTCGATCAGGGGACTTTGTTATACTCGATCACGGGACTTTGTTATATTCGATGAGGGGACTTTGTTATTCTCGATCATGGGACTTTGTTATACTCGATGAGGGGCATTTGTTATACTCGATGAGGGACTTTGTTCTACTCGATCATGGGAATTTGTTATACTCGATTAGGGGACTTCGTTATATTCGATGAGGGGACTTTGTTATACTCGATCATGGAACTTTGTTATACTCGATGAGGGGCCTTAATTATACTCGATCAGGGGACTTTATTTATATCGATCATTGAACTTTGTTTATACTCGATCAGGGGACTTTTTTATACTCGATCAGGGACTTTCTTATATACTCGTTCACGGTTTTGTTATACTCGATCGGGGGACTTTGTTATATTCGATGAGGGGGCTTTGTTATACTCGATCAGGCGAATTTGTTACACTCGATCAGGGGACTTTGTTATACTCGATCAGGGGACTTTGTTATACTCGATGAGGGGCCTTTGTTAAACTCGATCAGAGGCCTTTGTTATACTCGATCAGGGGACTTTGTTATACTCGATCAGGGGACTTTGTTACACTCGATTAGGGCAGTCTGTTATTCTCGACCAGGGGACTCTGTTATACTCGATCAGGGGACTCTGTAATACTCGATCAGGGGACTCTGTAATACTCGATCAGGGGACTTTGTTAAACTCGATCAAAGGCCTTTGTTATTCTCGATTAGAGGACTTTGTTAAACTCGATGAGGAGACTTTGTTATACTCGATCAGGGGACTTTGTTATACTCGATCAAGGGCCTTTGTTATACTCGTTCAGGCGCCTTTGTTATATTCGATCAGGGGCCTTTGTTATACTCGACCAGGGGACTTTGTTATACTCGATCAGGGGCTTTTGTTAAACTCGATCAGGGGCCTTTCTTATACTTCTTCATGGGACTTTGTTATACTCGATCAGGGGACTTTGTTATTCTCGATCAGGGGACTTTGTTATATTCGATGAAGGGACTTTGTTATACTCGATCTTGGGACTTTGTTACACTCGATGAGGGGCCTTTGTTATACTCGATGAGGGGACTTTGCTCTACTCGATTAGGGGACTTTGTTATTCTCGATCAGGGGCCTTTGTTATACTCTATCAGGGGCCTTTGTTATACTCGATCAGGGCACTTTGTTATACTCGATCAGGGGACTTTGTTATATTCGATGAGGGACTTTGTTATACTCGATCATGGGACTTTGTTACACTCGATGAGGAGCCTTTGTTATACTCGATCAAGTTAGGACTTTGTTATACTCTGATCAGGGGACTTTGTTACACTCGATGAGGGGACTTTGCTTCTGCTCGATCAGGGCCTTTGTTATACTCGATCGAGGGCCATTGTTATACTCGACAGGGTCTTTGTTATACTCGATTAGGTGCCTATGTTATATACTTGATCAGTGGGCTTTGTTATACTCGATCAAGGGACTTTGTTATTCTCGATCAGGGGGACTTTGTTATATTCGATCCAGGGGCTTTGTTATACTCGATAAGGGAACTTTGTTATACTCGATCAGGGGCCTTTGTTATACTCAACCAGGGGACTTTGTTATACTCGATGAGGGGCCTTTGTTAAACTCGATCAGAGGCCTTTGTTATACTCGATTAGGGGACTTTGTTATACTCGATCAGGGGACTTTGTTACACTCGATTAGGGCAGTGTGTTATACTCGAGGAGGGGACTCTGATATACTCGATCAGGGGACTTTGTTATACTCGATCAGGGGCCTTTGTTATACTCGATCAGGGGACTTTGTTGTACTCGAAAAGTGGCCTTAGTTATACTCTTTTAGAGGCCTTTGTTTTACTCGAACAGGGGCCTTTGTTAAACTCGATCAAAGGCCTTTGTTATTCACGATTAGAGGACTTTGTTAAACTCGAGGAGGAGACTTTGTTATACTCGATCAGGGGAGTTTGTTATACTCGATCAGTGGCCTTTGTTATACTCGATCAGGGGCCTTTGTTATACTCGATCAGGGGCCTTTGTTAAACTCGACCAGGGGTCTTTGTTATACTCGATCAGGGGCTTTTGTTATACTTGATCAGAGGGTTTTGTTATACTCGATCAGTGGACTTTGTTATTCTCGATCAGGGGGACTTTGTTATATTCGATTCAGGGGCTTTGTTATACTCGATCAGGCAACTTTGTTATACTCGATGAGGGGCCTTTGTTATACTCGTTCAGGCGCCTTTGTTATATTCAATCAGGGGCCTTTGTTATACTCGACCAGGGGACTTTGTTATACTCGATCAGGGGCTTTTGTTAAACTCAATCAGGGCCTGTTATACTCGATGAGGGGACTTTGCTCTACACGATTAGGGGACTTTGTTATACTCGATCAGGGGACTTTGTTATATTTGATGAGGGGACTTTGTTATACTCGATCATGAGACTTTGTTATACTCGATCAGGGGCCTTTGTTATACTCGATCAGGGGCCTTTGTTGTACTCGACCAGGGATCTTTGTTATACTCGATGAGGGGCCTTTGTTATCCTTGATCAGGGGGCTTTGTTATACTCGATCAGGGGACTTTGTTATTCTCGATCAGAGGGACTTTGTTATGCTCGAT
>NW_024744979.1:0-26695 GCF_018991925.1 Homarus americanus
GAGTATAACAAAGTCCCCTGATCGAGTATAACAAAGCCTCATTATCGAGAATAACAAAGTCCCCTGATCGAGTATAACAAAGCCCTCTGATCGAGTAAAACAAAGCCCCATGATCGAGTATAATTAAGTCCCCTGATCAAGTATAACAAAGGCCACTCATCGAGTATTACAAAATCCCTGATCGAGTATAACAAAGAACCTTGATCAAATATAAAAAGTCCCCTGATCGAGTATATCAAAGCCCCCTGGTCGAGTATAACAAAGTCTCCTCATCGAGTATAACAAAGTCCCATGATCGAGTATAACAAAGTCCCCTGATCGAGTATAACAAAGCCCCATGATCGAGTATAACAAAGTCCCCTGCTCGAGTACAACAAAGTCCCCTGATCGAGCATAAGTAAGTCTCCTGATCGAGTATAACAAAACCCCCTCATCGAGTATAACAAAGGCCCCTCATTGAGTATAACAAAGCCCCCTGATCGAGTAAAACAAAGTGCCATGAACGAGTATAACAAAGTCACATGATCGAGTATACCAAAATGCCCATATTGAGTATAACAAAAGCCCCTGCTCGAGTATAAAAATGGCCCCTCATCGAGTATAACAAAGTCCCCTGAATGAGTATAACAAAGGCCCCCGATCGAGTATAACAAAGGCACCTGATAGAGTATAACAAAGTCCCCTGGTCGAGTATAACGAAGTCTCCTGATCGAGTAAAAAAAAGTCCCCTGGTCGAGTATAACAAAGTCCCCTGATCGATTATAACAAAGGCCCCTGATCGAGTAAAACAAAGTCCCCTGATCGAGTATAACAAAGTCCCCTGATCGAGCATAACAAAGGCCTCTGGTCGAGTATAAAAACGTCCCCTGGTCGAGTATAACAAAGTCCCCTGGACGAGTATAACAAAGTCCCATGATCGAGTATAACAAAGCCACGGATCGAGGCAAAACAAAGGCCCCTGTCGAGTATAACAAAGTCCCCTGATTGAGTATAACAAAGTTCCCCTGGTCGAGCATAACAAAGTCTCCTGGTCGAGTATAACAAAGTCCCTTGATCGAGTAAAACAATCTCTTCTGGTCGAGTATAACAAAGTTCCCTGATCGAGTATAACAAAGCCCCCTGATCGAGGAAAACAAAGTCCCCAGATTGAGTATAACAAAATCCCCTGATTGAGTATAACAAAGTCCCCTGATCGAGCATAACAAAGGCCCCTGCTCGAGTATAACAAAGTCCCCTGGTCGAGTATAACAATGTCCCTGATCGAGTGTTACGAAGGCCCCTGATCGAGAATAACAAAGTCCCCTGTTCGAGTATAACAAAGCCCCCTTGATCGAGTAACACAAAGACCCCTGATCAAATATAAATAGTCCCTTGATCGAGTATAACAAAGCCCCCTCATCGAGTATAACAAAGTCTCCTCATCGAGTATAACAAAGTACCCTGATCGAGTATAACAAAGCCCCGGATCGAGTATAACATAGGCCCATGGTCGAGCATAACAAAGTCCCCTTTTCGAGTATAACAAAGTATCCTGACCGAGTATAACAAAGCCCTCTGATTGAGTATAACAAAGTCCCTTGAACGAGTATAAAAAAGGCCGCTGGTCGAGTATAACAAAGTCCCCTGATCGAGTATAACAAAGCCACCTTGATCGAGTAACACAAAGACCCCTGATCAAATATAAATAGTCCCTTGATCGAGTATAACAAAGTTCCCTGATCGAGAATAACAAAGCCCTCTGATCGAGTAAAACAAAGTCCCCAGATTGAATATAACAAAGTACTTTGATCGAGTATAACAAAGTCCCCTGAACGAGCATAACAAAGGTCCCTGGTCGAGTATAACAACGTCCCCTGGTCGAGTATAACAAAGTCCCCAGGTCGAGTATAACAACGTCCCCTGGTCGAGTATAACAACGTCCCCTGGTCGAGTATAATAAAGTCCCCTGGACGAGTACAACAAAGTCCCCTGATCGAGTAAACAAAGCCTCCTCATCGAGTATAACAAAACAGGATCATTGAGTATAACAGAGCCCCATGATTGAGTATAACAAAGTCCCCTGAACGAGTATAACAAAGTCACCTGATTGAGTATACCAAAGTCCCCTGATCGAGTATAACAATGTCTCCTGAACGAGTAAAACAAAGGCCCCTTGTCGAGTATAACAAAGTCCCCTGATCGAGTATAACAAAGACCCCTAATGGAGTATAGCAAAGGGCCCTCATCGAGTTTAACAAAGTCCTCTGATCGAGTATAACAAAACCACCCCTGGTCGAGCATAACAAAGTCCCCTGGTCGAGTATAACAAAGTCTCCTGATTGAGTAAAACAAAGTCCCCTGGTCGAGTATAACAAAGTCCTCTGATCGAGTATAACAGAGCCCCCCGCTCGAGTAAAACAAAGTCCCCTGATTGAGTATAACAAAGTCCTCTGATCGAGTATAGCAAAGTCCCCTGATCGAGCATAACAAAGGCCCCTTGTCGAGTATAACAAAGTCCCCTGATCGAGTATAACAAAGGCCCCTCATCGAGTATATCAAAGTCCCCTGATCGAGTATAACAAAGCCCCCTTGATCGAGTATAACAGAGACTCCTGTTCAAATATAAAAAGTCCCCAGGTCGAGTATATCAAGGCCCCTTGTCGAATATAACAAAGTCTCCTCATCGAGTATAACAAAGTTCCTTGATCGAGCATAACAAAGTCCCCTGGTCGAGTATAACAAAGTCCCCTGATCGAGCATAAGAAAGTCCAATGATCGAGTATAACAAAGCCGCCTGGTCGAGTATAACAAAGTCCTCTAGACGAGTATAACAAAGTCCCCTCATCGGGTATACCAAAACCCCCTCATCGAGTATAACAAAGGCCCCTCATTGAGTATAACAAAGCCCCCTGATCGAGTATAACAAAGTCCCATGAACGAGTATAACAAAGTCACCTGATCGAGTAAACCAAAGTCCCCTGATCGAGAATAACAAAAGCCCCTGCTCGAGTATAAAAATGGCCCCTGATCGAGTATAACAAAGTCCCTGATCGAGTATAACAAAGCCCCGGATCGAGTATAAGAAAGCCCCTGTTCGGGTATAAAAAAGTCCCCTGGTCGAGTATAGCAAAGTCCTTGATCGAGTAAAACAAAGTCCCGTGGTCGAATATAACAAAGTCCCCTGATCGAATATATCAAAGCCCCCTGCTCGAGTAAAACAAAGTCCCCTGATTAAGTATAACAATGTCCTCTGAACGAGTATAACAAAGTCACCTGATCGAGTATACCAAAGTCCCTTGATCGAGTATAACAAAGGCCCCTCATCGAGTATAACAAAGTCCCCTGAACGAGTACAACAAAGTCCCCTGTTCGAGTATATCAAAGTCCCCTGTTCGAGAGAACCAAAGTCGCCTGGTCGAGTATAACAAAGTCCCCTAATCGAGTATAACAAAGCCCCCTCATCGAGAAAAACAAAGACCCCTGATTGAGTATAACAAAGTCCTCTAATCGAGTATAACAAAGTTCCTCTTGTCGAGTATAACAAAGGCCACTCATCGAGTATAACAAAGGCCCTGATCGAGTATAACAAAGTTCCCGGATCGAGTATAACAAACCCCGGATCGAGTATAACAAAGGCCCCTGGTCGAGTATAACAAAGTCCCCTGATCGAGTATAAAAGAAAGACCCCTGGTCGAGCATAACAAAGTCCCCTGTTCGAGTATAACAAAGTCCCCTGATCGAGTAAAACAAAGTCCGTTCTTCGTAGTATAACAAAGTCCCCTGATCGACTATAACAAAGACCCCTGCTCAGGTAAAACAAAGTCCCCTGATTGAGTATAACAAAGTCCTCTGATCGAGTATAACAAAGACCCTGATCGAGCATAACAAAGGCCCCTTGTCGAGTATAACAAAGTCATCTGGTAGAGTATATCAAAGTCCCCTGATCGAGTATAACAAAGTCCCATGATCGAGTATAACAACGCCCCCCTGATCGAGTATAACAAAGAACCTTGATCAAATATAAAAAGTCCCCTGATCGAGTATATCAAAGCCCCCTGGTCGAGTATAACAAAGTCTCCTCATCGAGTATAACAAAGTCCCCTGATCGAGTATAACAAAGTCCCCTGATCGCGTATAACAAAGCCCCATGATCGAGTATAACAAAGTCCCCTGCTCGAGTACAACAATGTCCCCTGATCGACCATAAGTAAGTCTCCTGATCGAGTATAACAAAACCCTCTCATCGAGTATAACAAAGCCCCCTCATTGAGTATAACAAAGCCCCCTGATCGAGTAAAACAAAGTACCATGAATGAGTATAACAAAGTCACATGATCGAGTATACCAAAATCCCCTTATTGAGTATAACAAAAGCCCCTGCTCGAGTATAAAAATGGCCCCTCATCGAGTATAACAAAGTCCCCTGAATAAGTATAACAAAGGCCCCCGATCGAGTATAACAAAGGCACCTGATAGAGTATAACAAAGTCCCTTGGTCGAGTATAACAAAGTCCACTGATCGAGTAAAACAAAGTCCCCTGGTCGAGTATAACAAAGGCCCCTGATCGAGTATAACAAAGGCCACTGATCGAGTAAAACAAAGTCCCCTGATCGAGTAAAACAAAGTCCCCTGATTGGGTATAACAAAGTCCTCTGATCGAGTATAACAAAGTCCCCTGATCGAGCATAACAAAGGCCCCTGGTCGAGTATAAAAACGTCCCCTGGTCGAGTATAACAAAGTCCCCTGAACGAGTATAACAAAGTCCCATGATCGAGTATAACAAAGCCTTCTCATCGAGTATAACAAAGTCCCCAGAACGAGTACAACAAAGTCCCCTGATCGAGAATAACAAAGTCCCCTGATCGAGTATAATAAAGCCCCGGATCGAGTAAAACAAAGGCCCCTGGTCGAGGATAACAAAGTCCCCTGATCGAGTATAACAAAGTCCCCTGTTCGAGTATAACAAAGACCCCATGAGTATGTTTCAAAGTCCCTCATCGAGAAGTAACAAACCCCATCATCGAGTACAAATAAAGGCCCCTATTGAGTATAACAGTCCCCAGACGAGTATAACAGTCCCCCATCGAGCATAACAAAACCCCATCATCAGAGTACAACAAAGGCCCCTCTATTGAGTATAACAAAGCCCCCGATCGAGTATAACAAAGTCCCATGAACGAAAGTATAACAAAGTCACCTGATCGAAAGTATACCAAAGTCCCCAGATCGAGAAATAAATAAAAGCCCTGCTCGAGTATAAAATTGGCCCCTGACCGAGTATAACAAAGTCCCCTGATCGAGTATAACAAAGTCCCTGATCGAGTATAACAAAGCCCCGGATCGAGTATAACAAAGCCCCTGTTCGAGTATAAAAAAGTCCCCTGGTCGAGTATAACAAAGTCATTGATCGAGTAAAACAAAGTCCCGTGGTCGAATATAACAAAGTCCCCTGATCGAATATATCAAAGCCCCCTGCTCGAGTAAAACAAAGTCCCCTGATTGAGTATAACAAAGTCCTCTCAACGAGTATAAGAAAGTCACCTGATCGAGTATACCAAAGTCCCTTGATCGAGTATAACAAAGGCCCCTCATCGAGTATAACAAAGTCCCCTGAACGAGTACAACAAAGTCCCCTGTTCCAGTATATCAAAGTCCCCTGTTCGAGAGAAACAAAGTCCCCTGGTCGAGTATAACAAAGTCCCCTAATCGAGTATAACAAAGCCCCCTCATCGAGAAAACAAAGACCCCTGACTGAGTATAACAAAGTCCTCTAATCGAGTATAACAAAGATCCTCCTGGTCGAGTATAACAAAGTCCCCTGGTCGAGTATATCAAAGTCCCCTGATCGAGTATAACGAAGGCCCCTGATCGAGTATAACAAAGCCCCCTGATCGAGTATAACAAAGCCTCCTTGATCGAGTATAACAAAGACCCTGATCAAATATAAAAAGTCCCCTGATCGAGTATAACAAAGTCCCCCGATCGAGTATATCAAAGCCCCCTGGTCGAGTATAGCAAAGTCTCCTGATCGTGAGCATAATGTGAAAAGTCCAATTTGATGGCAACAAAGCCTCCTCATCGAGTATAAAAAGGTGTTCATTGAGTATAACAGAGCCCCATCATCAGGCAACAAAGTCCCCTGAACGAGAGCAACAAAGTCACCTTTATCGAGGCTACCAAAAGTCCCCGGATCGAGTATATAACAAAGGCCCCTCATCGGTGTATAACAAAGACCGAACGAATAACAAAATCCCCTGATCGAGTATAACAAAGTCCCCTGATCGAGTATAACAAAGAACCGGATCGAGCATAACAAAGGCTCCTGGTCGAGCATAACAAAGTCCCCTGGTCGAGTATAGCAAAGTCCCCTGATCGAGAGAAACAAAGTCCCCTGGTCGAGTATAACAAAGTCCCCTGATCGAGTATAACAAAGCCCCCTCATCGAGAAAAACAAAGTCCCCTGATTGAGTATAACAAAGTACTCTGATCGAGTAAAACAAAGTCCCATGGTCGAGTAAATCAAAGTCCCCTCATCGAGTATAACAAAGTCCCCTAATCGAGTATAACAAAGGCCCCTGATCGAGTAAAACAAAGTCCCCTGATCGAGTATAACAAAGCCCCGGATCGAGCATAACAAAGGCCCCTGGTCGAGTATAACAAAGTCCCCATGTCAACAAAAAACAAAGTCCCCTGGTCGAGTATAACAAAGTCCCCTGATAGAGTATAACAAAGTCCCCTGATCAAGTATAACAAAGTCCCCTTATCGAGTATAACAAAAAGGCTCCTGGTCGAGCATAACAAAGTCCCCTGATCGAGTATAACATAGCCCCTTGATAGAGAAAAACAAAGTCCCCTGATTGAGTATAACAAAGTCCCTTGATCGAGTATAACAAAGTCCCCTGATCGAGCATAACAAAGGCACCCTGGTCGAGCATAACAAAGCCCCCTGATCGAGTATGACAAAGTCCCATGAACGAATATAACAAAGTCAACTGATCGAGTATAACAAAGTCCCCTGAATGAGTATAACAAAGGTCCCCGATCGAGTATAACAAAGGCACCTGACCGAGTATAACAAAGTCCCCTGGTCGATTATAACAAAGTCCCCTGATCGAGTAAGACAAAGTCCCCAGGTCGAGTATAACAAAGTCCCCTGATTGAGTATAACAAAGTCCTCTGATCAAGTATAACAAAGTCCCCTGGTCGAGCATAACAAAGGCCCCAGGTCGAGTATAAAAATGTCCCCTGATCGAGCATAACAAAGGCACCCTAGTCGAGTATAACAAAGTCCCCTGATCGAGTATAACAAAGCCCCCTTGATCGAGTATAACAAAGACCCCTGATCAAATATAAAAAGTCCCCTGATTCAGTATAACAAAGTCCCCTCATCGAGTATAACAAATTCCCATGATCGAGCATACCAAAGTCCCCTGGTCGAGCATAACAAAGTCCCCTGGTCGAGTATAACAAAGGCCCTTAATTGAGTATAACAAAGACCTCTCATTGAGTATAACAAAGTCCCCTGAGCAAATTAAAAAAGGCCCTTCGTCGAGCATAAGAAAGTCCCCTGGTCGAGTATACAGAAGTCCCCTGATCGAGTAAAACAAAGTCCGAAGGCGAGTATAACAAAGTCCCCTGATCGAGAGAAAGAAAATCACCTGATCGAGTAAAACAAAGTCCCCTTGTCAAGTATAACAAAGGCCCCTAATCGAATATAACAAAGACCTCTGATTGAGTATAACAAAGTCCCCTGAGCGAATTAAAAAAGGCCCCTGGTCGAGCATAACAAAGTCCCCTGGTCGAGTATACCAAAGTCCCCTAATCGAGTAAAACAAAGTCCCCTGGTCGAGTATAATAAAGTCCCCTGATCGAGAGACACAAAGTCACCTGATCGAGTAAAACAAAGTCCCCTAGTCAAGTATAACAAAGGCCCCTAATCGAGTATAACAAAGTCCTCTGATTGAGTATAGCAAAGTCCCCTGAGCGAATAAAAAAAATGCCCCTGGTCGAGCATAACAAAGTCCCCTGGTCGAGTATACCAAAGTCCCCTAATCGAGTAAAACAAAGTCCCCTGGTCGAGTATAACAAAGTCCCCTGATCGAGAGAAACAAAGTCCCCTGGTCGAGTATAACAAAGTCCCCTGATCGAGTATAACAAAGCCCCCTCATCGAGAAAAATAAAGTCTCCTGATTGAGTATAACAAAGTACTCTGATCGAGTAAAACAAAGTCCCCTGGTCGAGTCAAACAAAGTCCCCTGATCGAGTATAACAAAGTCCCCTGATTGAGTATAACAAAGTCCCCTGATCGAGTAAAACAAAGCCCCGGATCGAGCTTAACAAAGGCCCCTGGTCGAGCATAACAAAGTCCCCTGGACGAGTATAACAAAGTCCCCTAATCGAGAGAAACAAAGTCCCCTGGTTGCATATAACAAAGTCCCCTGATCGAATATAACAAAGTCCCCTGATCGAGTATAACAAAGTCCCCTGACCGAGTATAACAAAAAGGCTCCTGGTCGAGCATAACTAAGTCCCCTGGTCGAGTATAACAATGTCTCCTGATCGAGTAAAACAAAGTCCCCTGGTCGAGTATAACAAAGTCCAATGATCGAGTATAACAAAGCCCCCTGATCGAGAAGAACAAAGTCCCCTGATTGAGTAAAACAAAGTCCCCTGTTCGAATATAACAAAGTCCCCTCATCGAGCATAACAAAGGCACCCTGGTCGAGTATAACAAATTCCCCTGGTCGAGTATAACAAAGTCCCCTGATTGAGTATAACGAAGGCCCGTGATCGAGTTTAACAAAATCCCCTGATCGAGTATAACAAAGCCCCCTTGATCGAGTATAACAAAGCCCCCTGATCAAATATAAAAAGTCCCCAGATTGAGTATAACAAAGTCCCCTCATCGAGTATAACAAATTCCCATGATCGAGCATAACAAAGGCACCCTGGTCGAGTATAACAAAGTTTCCTGATCGAGTAAGATAAAGTCCCCAGGTCGAGTATAACAAATTCCCCTGATTGAGTATAACAAAGTCCTCTGATCGAGTATAACAAAGTCCCCTGGTCGAGCATAACAAAGGCCCCAGGTCGAGTATAAAAACGTCCCCTAATCGAGCATAACAAAGGCACCCTGGTCGAGTATAACAAAGTCCCTTGGTAGAGTATAACAAAGTCCCCTGATCGAGTATAACGAAGGCCCCTGATCGAGTATAAAAACGTCCCCTGGTCGAGTATAACAAAGTCCCCTGGACGACTATAACAAAGTCCCATGATCGAGTATAACAAAGCCCCCTCATCGAGTATGACAAAGGCCCCTGATCGAGTATAACAAAGCCCCATGATCGAGTATAACAAAGTCCTCTGAACGAGTATAACAAAGTCACCTGATTGAGTATACCAAAGTACCCTGATCGAATATAACAAAGGCCTCTGTACGAGTATTACAAAGTCCCAGAACGATTACAACAAAGTCCCCTGATCGAGTATAACAAAGTCCTCTGATCGAGTATAACAAAGCCCCGGATCGTGTAAAACAAAGGCCCCTGGTCGAGCATAACAAAGTCCCCTGGTCGATTATAACAAAGTCCCCTGATCGAGTAAAACAAAGTCCCTTGGTCGAGTATAACAAAGTCCCCTGATCGAATATAACAAAGCCCCCTGTTCGAGTAAAACAAAGTCCCCAGATTGAGTATAACAAAGTCCTCTGAACAAGTATAACAAAGTCACCTGATCGAATATACAAAAGTCCCTTGATCGAGTATAACAAAGGCCCCTGATCGAGTATAACAAAGACCCTGAACGAGTACATCAAAATCCCCTGATCGAGTGTAACAAAGTCCCCTGATCGAGTATAACAAAGAACCGGATCGAGCATAACAAAGGCCCCTGGTCGAGCATAACAAAGTCCCCTGGTCGAGTATAACAAAGTCCCCTGATCGTGTATAACAACGACCTCTGATCGAGTATAACAAAGTCCCCTGATCGAGTATAACAAAAGCCACCAGATCGAGTATAACAAAGTCCCCTGATCGAGTAAAACAAAGTCCCCTGATCGAGGATAACAAAGTCAACTGATCGAGCATAACAAAGGCACCCGGGTCGAGTATAACAAAGTCCCCTGGTCGAGTATAACAAAGTCCCCTAATCGAGTAAAACAAAGTCCCCTGGTCGAGTATAACAAAGTCCCCTGATCGAGTATAACAAAGCCCCGGATCGAGCATAACAAAGGCCCCTAATAGAGAAAAACAAAGTCCCCTGATTGAGTATAACAAAATCCCTTGATCGAGTATAACAAAGTCTCCTGATCGAGCATAACAAAGGCACCCTGGTCGAGTATAACAAAGCCCCCTAATCGAGTATGACAAAGACCCACGAACGAATATAACAAAGTCACCTGATCGAGTATAACAAAGTCCCCTGAATGAGTATAACAAAGGCCCCCAATCGAGTATAACAAAGGCACCTGACCGAGTATAACAAAGTCCCCTGGTCGAGTATAACAAAGTCCCCTGATCGAGTAAAACAAAGTCTCCTGGTCGAGTATAACAAAGTCCCCTGATTGAGTATAACAAAGTCCTCTGATCGAGTATAACAAAGTCCCCTGGTCGATTATAACAAAGTACCCTGGACGACTATAACAAAGTCCCATGATCGAGTATAACAAAGCCCCCTCATCGAGTATAACAAAGTCCCCTAATCGAATATAACAAAGCCCCCTGCTCGAGTAAAACAAAGTCCCCTGATTGAGTATAACAAAGTCCCCTGGTCGAGTATAACAAAGTCCCCTGATCGAGTAAAACAAAGTCCCCTGGTCGAGTATAACAAAGTCCCCTGATCGAGGATAACAAAGTCAACTGATCGAAAGTATAACAAAGGCAATTCGGCCGAGTATAACAAAGTCCCCTGGTCGAGTATAACAAAGTCCCCTGATCGAGTAAAAACAAAGTCCCCTGGTCGAGTATAACAAAGTCCCCTGATCGAGTATAACAAAGTCCCCTGGTCGAGTATAACAAAGACCCCTGATAGAGTATAACAAATCCCCCTGATAAAGAAAAACAAAGTCCCCTGATTGAGTATAACGAAGGCCCCCCATCGAGTATAACAAAGGCACCCTGGTCGAGTATAACAAAACCCCCTGATCGAGTATGACCAAGACCCATGAACGAATATAACAAAGTCACCTGATCGAGTATAACAAAGTCCCCTGAATGAGTATAACGAAGGCCCCCCATCGAGTATAACAAAGGCACCTGACCGAGTATAACAAAGTCCCCTGGTCGAGTATAACAAAGTCCCCTCATTGAGTATAACAAAGTCCTCTGATCGAGTATAACAAAGTCCCCTGGTCGAGCATAACAAAGGCCCCTGGTCGAGTATAAAAACGTCCCCTGGTCGAGTATAACAAAGTCCCCTGGACGACTATAACAAAGTCCCATGATCGATTATAACAAAGCCCCCTCATCGAGTATAACAAAGTCCCCTGATCGAATATAACAAAGCCCCCTGCTCGAGTAAAACAAAGTCCCCTAATTGTGTTTAACAAAGTCCCCTGATCGAATATAACAAAGCCCCCCGCTCGAGTAAAACAAAGTCTCCTGATTGAGTATAACAAAGTCCTCTGAACAAGTATAACAAAGTCACCTGATCGAGTATGCCAAAGTCCCTTGATCGAGTATAACAAAGGCCCCTCATCGAGTATAACAAAGACCCTGAATGAGTACAACAAAATCCCCTGATCGAGTATAACAAAGTTCCCTGATCGAATATAACAAAGAACCGGATCGAGCATAACAAAGGCCCCTGGTCGAGCATAACAAAGTCCCCTGGTCGAGTATAACAAAGTCCCCTGATCGAGAGAAACAAAGTCCCCTGGTCGAGTATAACAAAGTCCCCTTATCGAGTATAACAAAGCCCCCTCATCGAGAAAAACAGTCCCCTGATTGAGTATAACAAAGTACTCTGATCGAGTAAAACAAAGTCCCCAGGTCGAGTAAAACAAAGTCCCCTGATCGAGTATAACAAAGTCCCCTGATCGAGTATAACAAAGTCCCCTGATCGACTATACCAAAGGCCCCTAATCGAGTATAACAAAGTCCTTTGATCGAGTATAACAAAGCCCCGGATCGAGCATAACAAAGGCCCCTGGTCGAGCATAACAAAGTCCCTGGTCGAGTATAACAAAGTCCCCATGTCAACAGAAACAAAGTCCCCTGGTCGAGTATAACAAAGTCCTCTGATCGAGTATAACAAAGTCCCCTGATCGAGTATAACAAAGTCCCCTTATCGAGTATAATAAAAAGGCTCATGGTCGAGCATAACAAAGTCCCCTGGTCGAGTATAACAAAGTTTCCTGATCGAAAAAAACAAAGTCCCCTGGTCGAGTATAACAAAGTCCCCTGATCGAGTATAACAAAGCCCCCTGATAGAGAAAAACAAAGTCCCCTGATTGAGTATAACAAAGTCCCTTCAATCAAGTATAACAAAGACCCCTGATCGAGCATAACAAAGGCACCCTAATCGAGTATAACAAAGCCCCCTGATCGAGTATGACAAAGTCCCATGAACGAATATAACAAAGTCACCTGATCGAGTATAACAAAGTCCCCTGAATGAGTATAACAAAGGTCCCCGATCGAGTATAACAAAGGCACCTGACCGAGTATAACAAAGTCCACTGGTCGAGTATAACAAAGTCCCCTGATCGAGTAAGACAAAGTCCCCAGGTCGAGTATGACAAAGTCCCCTGATTGAGTATAACAAAGTCCTCTGATTGAGTATAACAAAGTCCCCTGGTCGTGCATAACAAAGGCCCCAGGTCGAGTATAAAAACGTACCCTGATCGAGCATAACAAAGGCTCCCTGGCCGAGTATAACAAAGTCCCCTGGTCGAGTATAACAAAGTCCCCTGATCGAGTATAACGAAGGGCCCTGATCGAGTATAACAAAGACCTCTCATTGAGTATAAAAAAGTCCCCTTAGCGAATAAAAAAAGGCCCCTCGTCGAGCATAAGAAAGTCCCCTGGTCGAGTATAACAAAGTCCCTTGATCGAGTATAACAAAGCCCCCTTGGTCGAGTATAACAAAGCCCCCTGATCAAATATAAAAAGTCCCCAGATTGAATATAACAAAGTCCCCTCATCGAGTATAACAAAACCCATGATCGAGCATAACAAAGGCACCCTGGTCGAGCATAACAAAGTCCCCTGGTCGAGTATAACAAGTCCCCTGATCGGGTATAACAACGACCTCTGATCGAGTATAACAAAGTCCTCTAATCGAGTATAACAACGACCTCTGATCGAGTATAACAAAGACCTCTCATTGAGTATAAAAAAGTCCCCTTAGCGAATAAAAAAAGGCCCCTCGTCGAGCATAAGAAAGTCCCCTGGTCGAGTATAACAAAGTCCTCTGATCGAGTATAACAACGACCTCTGATCGAGTATAACAAAGTCCCCAGATCGAGTATAACAAAAGCCCCCTGATCGAGTATAACAAAGTCCCCTGATCGAGTATAACAAAGTCCCCTGATCGAGTATAACAAAGTCAACTGATCGAGCATAACAAAGGCACCCGGGTCGAGTATAACAAAGTCCCCTGGTCGAGTATAACAAACTCCCCTGATCATGTATACCAAAGTCCCCTGACCGAGTATAACAAAGTCCCCTGCTCGTGTATAACAAAGCCCCGGATAAAAAAGCATAACAAGGCCCCTGGATCAAATACCATAAAAGTCCTGATCGAGCATAACAAAAAGCCACCCTGGTCGAGTATAACAAAGCCCTCTGATCAGTATGACAAAGTCCACATGAACGAATATAACAAGTCACTGTTCGAGTATAACAAGAGTCCCTAGATAGGTATAACGAAACCCCGTCCCAGGCATATACCAAAAGGCACCTGACCAAGTATAAACAAAAGTCCCTAGTCGAGTACCTTAACAAAAGTCGCCTGATCAGAGTAGACCAAAGTCCCCCAGGTAGGTATAAAATACTGATTAGAGTATAACAAAAGTCACTCTGATCGAGTATAACAAAGTCCTGGTCAGAGCATAACAAAAGGCCCCAGGTCAGTATAAAAACGACTGATCGAGCATAACAAAGGCACCCTGGTCAAGTATACCAAAGTCCCCTGGTCGAGTATAACAAAGTCCCCTGATCGAGTATAACGAAGGCCCCTGATCGAGTATAACGAAGTCACCTGATCGAGTATAACAAAGCCCCCTTGATCGAGTATAACAAAGACCCCTGATCAAATATAAAAAGTCCCCTGATTCAGTATAACAAAGTCCCCTCATCGAGTAAAACAAATTCCAATGATCGAGCATAACAAAGGCACCCTGGTAGAGTATTACAAAGTCCCCTGGTCGAGTATAACAAAGTCCCCTGATCGAGTATAACAAAGGCCCCTGATCGAGTATAACAAAGTCCCCTGATCGAGTATAACAAAGCACCGGATCGTGCATAACAAAGGCCCCTGGTCGGAAACTAGCAAAGTCCCTGATCCGAGTATAACAAAGCTTCCCCTCGCCGAAAAACAAAATCCCCTAACTGAGTATAACAAAAGTACTCCTGATCGCGTAAAGCAAAGTCCCCTGGTCCCGAGTAAAACAAAAGTCCCTGATACGAGTATAACAAAAGTCCACTATTCAGGTATAACAAGTCCCTGATGATCCGAAAGGTATAACAAAAGGCCCTGATAGAGAGTATAACAAAGCACCGGGATCATTGCAACAAAGGCCCCTGGTCGAGCATAACAAAGTCCCCTGATCGAGTATAACAAAGGCCCCTGATCGAGTATAACAAAGTCCCCTGATCGAGTATAACAAAGTACCGGATCGTGCATAACAAAGGCCCCTGGTCGAGCATAACAAAGTCCCCTGATCGAGTATAACAAAGTTCCCTGATCGAGCATAACAAAGTCCCCTGATCGAGTATAACAAAAAGGCTCTTGGTCGAGTATAACTAAGTCCCCTGGTCGAGTATAACAAAGTCTCCTGATCGAGTATAACAAAGTCCCCTGGTCGAGTATAGCAAAGTCCACTGATCGAGTATAACAAAGCCCCCTGATCGAGAAAAAGAAAGTCGCCTGATTGAGTATAACAAAGTCCCCTGATCGAGCATAACAAAGTCCCCTGATCGAGCTTATCAAAGGCACCCTGGTCTAGTATAACAATGTCCCCTGGTCGAGTATAACAAAGTCCCCTGATAGAGTATAACGAAGGCCCCTGATCGAGTATAACAAAGTCCCCTGATCGAGTATAACAAAACCCAATTGATCGAGTATAACAAAGCCCCCTGATCAAATATAAAAAGTAGCCAGATTGAGTATAACAAAGTCCCCTCATCGAGTATAACAAATTCCCATGATCGAGCATAACAAAGGCACCCTGGTCGAGCATAACAAAGTCACTTGGTCGAGTATAACAAAGACCTCAGATCGAGTATACCAAAGTCCCTTGATCGAGTAAAGCAATCTCTTCTGGTCGAGTATAACAAAGCCCCCTGATCGAGTATAACAAAGACCTCTCATCGAGTATAAGAAAGTCCCCTGGTCGAGTGTAACAAAGTCCCCTGATCGATTATAATAAAGTCCCCTGATCGAGTAAAACAAAGTCCCCTGGTCAATTACAACAAAGGCCCCTAATCGAGTATAACAAAGACCTCTCATTGAGTATAACAAAGTCCCCTGAGCGAATAAAAAAAGGCCCCTCGTCGAGCATAAGAAAGTCCCCTGGTCGAGTATACCAAAGTTCCCTGATCGAGTAAAACAAAGTCCGAAGGCGAGTATAACAAAGTCCCCTAATCGAGAGAAACAAAGTCACCTGATCGAGTAAAAAATAGTCCCCTAGTCAAGTATAACAAAGGCCCCTAATCGAGTATAACAAAGACCTCTGATTGAGTTTGACAAAGTCCCCTGAGCGAATAAAAAAAGGCCCCTGGTCGAACATAAAAAAGTCCCCTGGTCGAGTATACCAAAGTCCCCGAATCGTGTAAAACAAAGTCCCCTGGTCGAGTATAACAGTGTCCCCTTATCGAGAGAAACAAAGTCCCCTGATCGAGTATAACAAAGTACTCTGATCGAGTAAAACAAAGTCCCCTGGTCGAGTAAAACAAAGTCCTCTGATCAAGTATAACAAAGTCCCCTCATTGAGTATAACAAAGTCCCCTGATCGAGTATAACAAAAGCCCCTGATCGAGTATAACAAAGTCCCCTGATCGAGTACAACAAAGCCCCGGATCGAGCATAACAAAGGCCCCTGGTCGAGCATAACAAAGTCCCTTGGTCGAGTATAACAAACTACCCTAATTGAGAGAAACAAAGTTCCCAGGTTGCATATAACAAAGTCCCCTGATCGAGTATAACAAAGTCCCCTGATCGAGTATAACAAAGTCCCCTGATCGAGTATAACAAAGTCCCCAGATTGAGTATAACAAAGTCCCCTCATCGAGTATAACAAATTCCCATGATCGAGCATAACAAAGGCACCCTGGTCGAGCATAACAAAGGCCCCTGATCGAGTATAACAAAGCCCCCTGATCGAGTATAACAAAGTCCTTTGAACGAGTATAACAAAGTCACCTGATTGAGTATACCAAAGTCCCCTGATCGAAAGCATAACAAAAGGCCTCGTTCGAGTATATAACAAAGTCCCCTGAACGATTTACAACAATGTCCCTGATCGAGTATAAATAAAGTCCCCTGATCGAGTATAACAAAGCCCTGATCGTGTATAACAGCGCCCTGGTCGAGCATAACAAAGTCCCCTGGTCAATTATAACAAAGTCCCCTGATCGAGTAAAACAATGTCCTCTGGTCGAGTATAACAAAGTCCCCTGATCGAATATAACAAAGCCCCCTGCTCGAGTAAAACAAAGTCCCCTGATTGAGTATAACAAAGTCGTCTGACCATGTATACCAAAGTCACCTGATCGAGTATACAAAAGTCCCTTGATCGAGTATAACAAAGGCCCCTGATCGAGTATAACAAAGACCCTGAACGAGTACATCAAAATCCCCTGATCGGGTATAACAAAGTCCCCTGATCGAGTATAACAAAGAACCGGATCGAGCATAACAAAGGCCCCTGGTCGAGCATAACAATGTCCCCTGGTCGAGTATAACAAAGTCCCCTGATCGAGAGAAACAAAGTCCCCTGGTCGAGTATAACAAAGTCCCCTGGTCAAGTAAATCAAAGTCCCCTCATCGAGTATAACAAAGTCCCGTGATCGAGTATAACAAAGTCTCCTAATCGAGTATAACAAAGCCCCGGATCGAGCATAACAAAGGCCCCTGGTCGGGCATAACAAAGTCCCCTGGTCGAGTATAACAAAGTCCCCATGTCAAAAGAAACAAAGTCCCCTGGTCGAGTATAACAAAGTCCCCTGATCGAGTATAACAAAGTCCCCTGATCGAGTATAACAAAGTCCCCTTATCGAGTATAACAAAAAGGCTCCAGGTCGAGCATAACAAAGCTCCCTGGTCGAGTATAACAAAGTCTCCTGATCGAGTAAAACAAAGTCCCCTGGTCGAGTATAACAAAGACCCCTGATCGAGTATAACAAAGCCCCTTGATAGAGAAAAACAAAGTCCCCTGATTGAGTATAACAAAGTCACTTGTTCGAGTATAACAAAGTCCCCTGATCGAGCATAACAAAGGCACCCTGGTCGAGTATATTAAAGCCCCCTGATCGAGTATGACAAAGACCCATGAACGAATATAACAAAGTCACCTGATCGAGTATAACAAAGTCCCCTGAATGAGTATAACAAAGGCCCCCGATCGAGTATAACAAAGCCACCTGACCGAGTATAACAAAGTCCCCTGGTCGAGTATAACAAAGTCCCCTGATCGAGTAAAACAAAGTCCCCTGGTCGAGTATAACAAAGTCCCTTGATTGAGTATAACAAAGTCCTCTGATCGAGTATAACAAAGTCTCCTGGTCGAGCATAACAAAGGCCCCTGGTCGAGTTTAAAAACGTCCCCTGGTCGAGTATAACAAAGTCCCCTGGACGACTATAACAAAGTCTCATGATCGAGTATAACAAAGCCCCCTCATCGAGTATAGCAAAGTCCCCTGATCGAATATAACAAAGCCCCCTGCTCGAATAAAACAAAGTCCCCTGATTGAGTATAACAAAGTCCCCTGATCGAATATAACAAAGCCCCCTGCTCGAGTAAAACAAAGTCCCCTATTTGAGTATAACAAAGTCCTCTGAACAAGTATAACAAAGTCACCTGATCGAGTATACCAAAGTCCCTTGATCGAGTATAACAAAGGCCCCTCATCGAGTATAACAAAGACCCTGACCGAGTAAAACAAAATCCCCTGATCGAGTATAACAAAGTCCCCTGATCTAGTATAACAAAGAACCGGATCGAGCATAACAAAGGCCCCTGGTCGAGCATAACAAAGTCCCCTGGTCGAGTATAACAAAGTCCCCTGATCGACAGAAACAAAGTCCCCTGTCGAGGCACAAAGTCCCCTGATCGAGGAGCAACAAAGCCCCTCATCGAAACAAAGTTCCCTGATTGAGAGTAACAGTGCAATTGACTGAGCAAAACAAAGTCCCCTGGTCGAGTAAAACAAAGTCCTCATCGAGGGCACAAAAGTCCTATCGAGTAAAACAAAGTCCCCTCATCGAGTATAACAAAGTCCCATGATCGAGTATAACAAAGTCCCCTGATCGAGTATAACAAAGCCCCGGATCGAGCATAACAAAGGCCCCTGGTCGAGCATAACAAATTCCCCTGGTCGAGTATAACAAAGTCTCCATGTCAACAGAAACAAAGTCCCCTGGACGAATATAACCAAAGTCCCCTGATCGAGTATAACAAAGTCCCCTGATCGAGTATAACAAAGTCCCCTTATCGAGTATAACAAAAAGGCTCCTCGTCGAGCATAACAAAGTCCCCTGGTCGAGTATAACAAAGTCCCCTGATCGAGTATAACAAAGCCCCCTGATAGAGAAAAACAAAGTCTCCTGATTGAGTATAACAAAGTCCCTTGATCGAGTATAACAAAGTCCCCTGATCGAGCATAACAAAGGCACCCTGGTCGAGTATAACAAAGCCCCCTGATCGAGTATGACAACGTCCCATGAACGAATATAACAAAGTCACCTGATCGAGTATAACAAAGTCCCCTGAATGAGTATAACAAAGGCCCACGATCGAGTATAACAAAGGCACCTAACCGAGTATAACAAAGTCTCCTGGTCGAGTATATAAAGTCCCCTGATCGAGTAAGACAAAGTCCCCAGGTCGAGTCTAACAAAGTCCCCTAATTGAGTATAACAAAGTCCTCTGATCGAATATAACAAAGTCCCCTGGTCGAGCATAACAAAGGCCCCAGGACGAGTATAAAAACGTCCCCTGATCGAGTATAACAAAGGCACCCTGTTCGAGTCTAACAAAGTCCCCTAATTGAGTATAACAAAGTCCTCTGATCGAATATAACAAAGTCCCCTGGTCGAGCATAACAAAGGCCCCAGGACGAGTATAACAAATTCCCATGATCGAGCATAACAAAGGCACCCTGGTAGAGTATAACAAAGTCGCCTGGTCGAGTATAACAAAGTCCCCTGATCGAGAGAAACAAAGTCCCCTGGTCGAGAATAACAAAGTCCCGTGATTGAGTATAACAAAGCCCTCTCATCGAGAAAAACAAAGTCCCCTGATTGAGTATAACAAAGTACTCTAATCGAGTAAAACAAAGTCTCCTGGTCGAGTAAAACAAAGTCCCCTGATCGAGTATAACAAAGTCCCCTGATCGAGTAAAACAAAGTCCCCTGATCGAGTATAACAAAGGCCCCTGATCGAGTATAACAAAGTCCCCTGATCGAGTATAGCAAAGTCCCGGATCGAGCATAACAAAGGCCCCTGGTCGAGCATAACAAAGTCCCCTGATTGCATATAACAAAGTCCCCTGATCGAGTATAACAAAGTCCCCTGATCGAGTATAACAAAGTCCCCTGATCGAGTATAACTAAGTCCCCTGATCGAGCATAACAAAGGCACCCTAGTCGAGTTTAACAAAGTCCCCTGGTCGAGTATAACAAAGTCCCTTGATCGAGTAAAACGAAGGCCCTGATCGAGTATAACAAAGTCCCCTGATCGAGTATAACAAAGCCCCCTTGATCGAGTATAACAAAGCCCCCTGATCAAATATAAAAAGTCCCCAGATTGAGTATAACAAAGTCCCCTGATTGAGTATAACATAGACCTCTTTTCGAGTATAACAAAGTCCCCTGATCGAGTATAACAAAGCCCCCTGATCGAGTATAACAAAGTCCCCTGATCGAGTATAAGAAAGTTCCCTGATCGAGTGTAACAATGTCCCCTGATCGAGTATAATAAAGTCCCCTTATCGAGTAAAACAAAGTCCCCTGGTCAAGTATAACAAAGGCCCCTAATCGAGTATAACAAAGAACTCTCATTGAGTATAACAAAGACCCCTGAGCGAATAAAAAAAAAGGCCCCTCGTCGAGCAAAAGAAAGTCCCCTGGTCGAGTATACCAAAGTCCCATGATCGAGTAAAACAAAGTCCGACGGCGAGTATAACAAAGTCCCCTGATCGAGAGAAACAAAGTCCCCTAGTCAAGTATAACAAAGGCCCCTAATCGAGTATAACAAAGACCTCTAATTGAGTATAACAAAGTCCCCTGAGCGAATAAAAAAAGGCCCCTGGTCGAGCATAACAAAGTCCCCTGGTCGAGTATACCAAAGTCCCCTGATCGAGAGAAACAAAGTCCCCTGGTCGAGTATAAAAAAGTCCCCTGATCGAGTATAACAAAGCCCCCTCATCGAGAAAAACAAAGTCCCCTGATTGAGTATAACAAAGTACTCTGATCGAGTAAAACAAAAGTCCCCTGGTCGAGTAAAACAAAGTCCCCTGATCGAGTATAACAAAGTCCCCTGATCTGGTATACGAAAGTCCCTCTGATCGAATATAACAGCGCCCCTGATCGAGTGTGTAACAAAGTCTCCCTGATCGAGTATAACAAAGTCCCCTGGTCGAGTATAACAAAGTCCCCTGATCGAGTATAACGAAGGCCCCTGATCGAGTATAACAAAGTCTCCTGATCGAGTATAACAAAGCCCCCTTGATCGAGTATAACAAAGCCCCCCTGATCAAATATAAAAAGTCCCCAGATTGAGTATAACAAAGTCCTTTCATCGAGTATAACAAATTCCCATGATCGAGCATAACAAAGGCACCCTGGTCGAGCATAAAAAAGTCCCCTGGTAGAGTATAACAAAGTCCCCTGATCGAGTATAACAAAGTCCCCTGCTCGAGTATAACAAAGTCCCCTGATCGAGCATAAGAAAGTCCCCTGATCGAGTATAACAAAGTTACCTGATCGATTATACCAAAGTCCCCTGATCGAGTATAACAAAAGCCCCTGCTCGAGAATAAAAATGGCCCCTCATCGAGTATAACAAAGACCATTGAATGAGTATAACAATGGCCCCCGATCGAGTATAACAAAGGGAACTGATCGAGTAAAAAAAAGTCCTCTGGTCGAGTATTACAAAGGCCACTCGTCGAGTATAACAAACTCCCCTAGTCGAGTATAACAAAGTCCCCTGATCGAGTGTAACGAAGGCCCCTGATCGAGTATAACAAAGTTCCCTGATCGAGTATAACAAAGCCCCCTTGATCGAGTAACACAAAGACCCCTGATCAAATATATATAGTCCCTTGATCGAGTATAACAAAGTTCCCTGATCGAATATAACAAAGTCCCTGATCGAGTATAACAAAGCCCCGGATCAAGTATAAAAAATGGCCCCTGGTCGAGCATAACAAAGTCCCCTGATCGAGTATAACAAAGGCCCCTGATCGAGTATAACAGAGTCCCCTATTCGAGTATAACAAAGCCCCCCTCATCGAGTATAACAAGGACCCCTGATCAAATATAAAAAGTCCCCTGATCGAGTATAACAAAGTCCCCTGATCGAGTATATCAAAGCCTCTGGTCGAGTATAGCAAAGACTCCTGATCGAGTATAACAAAGTCCCCTGATCGAGTATAACAAAGTCCCCTCGTCCAGTATAACAAAACCCCATGATCGAGTATAACAAAGTCCCCTGGTCGAGTATACAAAGTCCCCTAATGGAGTATAAAAAAGTCCCCTTATCGAGTATAACAAAGTCCTTGATCGAGTATAACAAAGCCCTATGATCGATCATAACAAAGTCCCCTGATCGAGTATAACAAAGCTCCCCACCGAGCACAACAAAGTTCCCTGTTCGAGTATATAACAAAGTCCCTGGATCAAGTATAACAAAGTCCCCTAATCGAATATAACAAAGCCCCCTGCTTGAGAAAAACAAAGTCCCCTGATCGAGTATAACAAAGTCCCCTGATCGAGTATAAAAAAGTCCCTTGATCGAGTATAACAAAGACCCCTAATGAAGTATAACAAAGGCCCCTGATCGAGTATAACAAAGTCCCCTGATCGAGTATAACAAAAAGACCCATGGTCGAACATAACAAAGTCCCCTGGTCGAGCATAACAAAGTTCCCTGATCGAGTAAAACAAAGTCCCCTGGTCGAGTACAACAAAGTCCCCTGATCGAGTATAACAAAGCCCCGTGCTCCAGTAAAACAAAGTACCCTGATTGAGTATAACAAAGTCCTCTGATCGAGTATAACAAAGTCCCCTCATCGAGCATAAGGCCCCTTGTCGAGTATAACAAAGACCCTGAACGAGTACATCAAAATCCCCTGATCGAGTATAACAAAGTCCCCTTATCGAGTAAAACAAAGAACCGGATCGAGCATAACAAAGGCCCCTGGTCGAGCATAACAAAGTCCCCTAGTCGAGTATAACAAAGTCCCCTGATCGCGAGAAACAAAGTCCCCTGGTCGAGTATAACAAAGTCCCCTGGTCAAAAACGTCCCCCATCGAGTATAACAAAGTCCCCTGATCGAGTATAACAAAGCCCCCTGATCGAGTATAACAAAGTCCCCTGATCGAGTATAAGAAAGTTCCCTGATCGAGTGTAACAATGTCCCCTGATCGAGTATAATAAAGTCCCCTTATCGAGTAAAACAAAGTCCCCTGGTCAAGTATAACAAAGGCCCCTAATCGAGTATAACAAAGAACTCTCATTGAGTATAACAAAGCCCCTGAGCGAATAAAAAAAAAGGCCCCTCGTCGAGCAAAAGAAAGTCCCCTGGTCGAGTATACCAAAGTCCCATGATCGAGTAAAACAAAGTCCGACGGCGAGTATAACAAAGTCCCCTGATCGAGAGAAACAAAGTCCCCTAGTCAAGTATAACAAAGGCCCCTAATCGAGTATAACAAAGACCTCTAATTGAGTATAACAAAGTCCCCTGAGCGAATAAAAAAAGGCCCGTGGTCGAGCATAACAAAGTCCCCTGGTCGAGTACACCAAAGTCCCCTGATCGAGAGAAACAAAGTCCCCTGGTCGAGTATAAAAAAGTCCCCTGATCGAGTATAACAAAGCCCCCTCATCGAGAAAAACAAAGTCCCCTGATTGAGTATAACAAAGTACTCTGATCGAGTAAAACAAAGTCCCCTGGTCGAGTAAAACAAAGTCCCCTCATCAAGTATAACAAATTTCCGAGTATAACAAAGACCCTGAACGAGTACAACAAAATCCCCTGATCGAGTATAACAAAGTCCCCTGATCGAGTATAACAAAGAACCGGATCGAGCATAACAATGGCACCTGGTCGAGCATAACAAAGTCCCCTGGTCGAGTATAACAAAGTCTCCTGATCGAGAGAAACAAAGTCCCCTGGTCGAGTATAACAAAGTCCCCTGATCGAGTATAACAAAGCCCCCTCATCGAGAAAAACAAAGTCCCCTGATTGAGTATAACAAAGTACTCTGATCGAGTAAAACAAAGTCCCCTGGTCGAGTAAAACAAAGTCACCTAATCGAATATAACAAAGTCCCCTCATCGAGTATAACAAAGTCCCCTGATCGAGTATAACAACGGCCCCTGGTCGAGCATAACAACGTCCTTTGGTCGAGTATAACAAAGTCCCCTGATCGAGAGAAACAAAGTCCCCTGGTTGCATATAACAAAGTCCCCAGATCGAGTATAACAAAGTCCCCTGATCGAGTATAACATAGTCCCCTGATCGAGTATAACAAAAAGGCTCCTGGTCGAGCATAACTAAGTCCCCTGGTCGAGTATAACAAAGTCTCCTGATCGAGTAAAACAAAGTCACCTGGTCGAGTATAACAAAGTCCAATGATCGAGAATAACAAAGCCCCCTGATCGAGAAAAACAAAGTCCCCTGATTGAGTATAACAAAGTCCCCTGATCGAGTATAACAAAGTCCCCTGATCGAGCTTAACAAAGGCACCCTGGTCTAGTATAACAATGTCCCCTGGTCGAGTATAACAAAGTCCCCTGATCGAGTATAACGAAGGCCCCTGATCGAGTATAACAAAGTCCCCTGATCGAGTATAACAAAGCCCCCTTGATCGAGTATAACAAAGTCCCCTGATCAAATATAAAAAGTCCCCAGATTGAGTATAACAAAGTCCCCTCATCGAGTATAACAAATTCCCATGATCGAGCATAACAAAGGCACCCTGGTCGAGCATAATAATGTCCCCTGGTCGAGTATAACAAAGTTCCCTGATCGAGTATAACGAAGGCCCCTGATCGAGTATAGCAAAGTCACCTGATCGAGTATAACAAAGCCCCCTTGATCGAGTATAACAAAGCCCCCTGGTCAAGTATAACAAAGGCCCCTAATCGAGTATAACAAAGACCTCTCATTTAGTATAACAAAGTCCCCTCATCGAGTATAACAAATTCCCATGATCGAGCATAACAAAGGCACCCTGGTCGAGCATAACAAAGTCCCCTGGTCGAGTATAACAAAGTCCCCTGATCGAGTATAATAATGCCCCCTCATCGAGAAAAATAAAGTCCCCTGATTGATTATAACAAAGTACTCTGATCGAGTAAAACAAAGTCCCCTGGTCGAGAAAAACAAAGTCCCCTGATCGTGTATAACAAAGTCCCCTGATTGAGTACAACAAAGTCCCCTGATCGAGTATAACAAAGGCCCTTGATCGAGTATAACAAAGTCCCCTGATCGAGTATAACAAAGCCCCGGATCGAGCTTAACAAAGGCCCCTTGTCGAGCATAACAAAGTCCCCTGGTCGAGTATAACAAAGTCCCCTAATCGAGAGAAACAAAGTCCCCTGGTTGCATATAACAAAGTCCCTTGATCGAATATAACAAAGTCCCCTGATCGAGTATAACAATGTCCCCTGACCGAGTATAACAAAAAGGCTCCTGGTCGAGCATAACTAAGTCCCCTGGTCGAGTATAAGAAAGTCTCCTGATCGAGTAAAACAAAGTCCCCTGGTCGAGTATAACAAAGTCCAATGATCGAGTATAACAAAGCCCCCTGATCGAGAAAAACTAAGTCCCCTGATTAAGTATAACAAAGTCCCCTGATCGAGTATAACAAAGTCCCCTGATCGAGCATAACAAAGGCACCCTGGTCGAGTAAAACAAAGTCCCCTGGTCGAGTATAACAAAGTCCCCTGATCGAGTATAACGAAGGCCCCTGATCGAGTATAACAAAGTCCCCTGATCGAGTTTAACAAAGCCCCCTTGATCGAGTATAACAAAGCCCCCTGATCAAATATAAAAAGTCCCAAGATTGAGTATAACAAAGTTCCCTCATCGAGTATTACAAATTCCCATGATCGATCATAACAAAGGCACCCTGGTCGAGCAAAACAAAGTCCCCTGGTCAAGTATAACAAAGTCCCCTGATCGAGTATAACAACGACCTCTGATCGAGTATAACAAAGTCCCCTGATCGAGAATAACAAAAGCCCCCTGATCGAGTATAACAAAGTCCCCTGATCGAGTATAATAAAGTCCCCTGATCGAGTATAACAAAGTCATCTGATCGAGCATAACAAAGGCACCCGGGTCGAGTATAACAAAGTCCCCTGGTCGAGTATAACAAAGTCCCCTGATCGAGTATAACAAAACCCCGGATCGAGCATAACAAAGGCCCCTGGTCGAGCATAACAATGTCCCCTGGTCGAGTATAACAAAGTCCCCTGATGGAGCATAAAGCCCCTTGTCGAGTATAACAAAGTCTCCTGGTTGAGTATAACAAAGTCCCCTGATCGATATAACAAAGTCCCCTGATTGAGTATAACAAAGGCCCCTGATCGAGTATAACAAAGCCCCAATGATCGAGTATAACAAACACCCCTGATCAAATATAAAAAGTCCCCTGATCGAGTATATCAAAGCCCCCTTGTCGAGTATAACAAAGTCTCCTCATCGAGTATAACAAAGTTCCTTGATCGAGTATAACAAAGTCCCCAAACGAGTATATCAAAGGCTCCTGATCGAGTATAGCAAAGTACCCTGATCGAGTATAACAAACTCCCCTGATCATGTATACCAAAGTCCCCTGACCGAGTATAACAAAGTCCCCTGCTTGAGTATAACAAAGTCCCCAGATCGAGCATAAGAAACGCCGCTGATCGAGTATAACAAAGCCGCCTGGACGAGTATAACAAAGTCCCCTGGGCGAGTAAAACAAAGTCCCCTGATCGAGTATAAAAAAAACCCTCATCGAGTATTACAAAGGCCCCTCCTTGAGTATAACAAAGACCCCTGATCGAGTATAACAAAGTCCAATGAACGAAAATAACAAAGTCACCTGATCGAGTATACCAA
>NW_024744980.1:2500-9786 GCF_018991925.1 Homarus americanus
AACCTCCACAGCTTGATCATAATGACTGGCTTCACGATAAAGAATTTGCTGGCATTTGGGTGGCCACCCATTGTGTAGACCTCGCGTGTTTCAAGTCCCACCACTTTTTCAATGTCCTCCCTTTCCTGCTCCTGTGAGGTCATCCTTTCTGTACCCTTGTTTGACGGATTTGTTTCATACTTTATTTCTTGTTGGCGTTTTAGTAAACCGTAGTCATACATTGCCATTACAACAAGAATGTCATGTTGTTCCCTCAGTAAACTGTGAGATGGTATCACCTCATGTGACTTTGTTGTTTACTACATTAGGGTCTGAAGAGATTTCATACAATTTTCAACATACATCGCAAAGCTTTAGGACACTTGATCTGATGTTGTGCAGTGCCGCTTTGCGCGGTTGTATGTTGGTGCGTTTGAGCATCCACCAGGGCTTGCTCATCCTGCTCAAATATCAATCTCATGGCGTGAATAGCGCTCCCCACAGCCTGGTGGCCAGCACACCTTGTGGGTTTCCCTGCTGCCCTGACATCATCCTTTACCACCTCCATTATACACTTTCAGTGATCACCTCCTTTTACCCCTGGGTCTACATCCTGGTTTCTTTTCCAGAGAATAAGAACCGTCAGAAACCTGGGGTGGTAGCATGAGATGGCCTTTCTTGCAAGGTGGCAATGGCAGTGCAGTATCGCTTGTACAGGCCATTTTATTTTTGCTGAGATGACTCTCCAACCGTTTGCATGTCCAGGCCTGAGGCAGCTTCTCTTTCAGTCTTCAGTGCTTTTTCCACCATCTCTCCTGTTATTTTCTCAGGGCTGGGGCTGCATTTGGTAGAATATAACTTTGAGCTTTGATGCCTCTTCGCTTGCAGGGATGTTCTCTTTCAATAGTTTTATGTCGCTCTTTTTTTGGCATCACTCACCGGAGATTCATGTGTGAGATCTTTTGCGAGAACACTTTTCCCACAGTTTTGTTTCAAATTTTCTTGCCGTCATCGGTGTTTTGCTTTCCGTCACCCGTGGTGGTTTTTGGTGTTTTGTTTGGTTGTTTGTTGTTGTTTTTTTTTTTTTTTTTGGGTTTGTGTGTTTGTGTGTGGTTTTGGTTTTGGTGGGGGGGGTTGGGTGTTGTTGGTGGTTTGTGATTTCTACTGCTGCTACTACTACTGCTACTGCTACTACTGCTACTGCTACTACTGCTACTGCTACTGCTACTGCTGCTGCTGCTACTGCTACTGCTGCCTGCTACTGCTACTGCTGCTGCTACTGCCTGCTGCTGCTACTGCTACTGCTGCTACTACTGCTGCTACTGCTACTACTGCTACTACTGCTACTACTGCTACTACTGCTACTACTACTGCTGCTACTACTGCTACTGCTACTACTACTGCTATACTACTACTACTACTAACAGCAACAACAAACAACAAACAACCACGGCAACGGCAACGACAGCAACGACGACATGACGACAGCTACCAGCAACGACAACAGACGACGGCCAACAACCGACAACGACGACGACGACGACGACGACGACGACGGCGAACCGACGGCGACGACTGACGACGACGGTGACGACGACTGACGACGGTGACGACGACGGCGACGGCGACGACGACGACGGCGACTGACCGGCGACGGACTGACTGACTGACGGCGACTGCGGCGACTGACGACGACTGGAACTGACAGGCTACTGCTGCTACTGCTACTGCTGCTGCTGGACTGCTACTGCTGCACTGCTACTGCTGCTGCTACTGCTACTGCTGCTGCTACTGCTACTGCTACTACTGCTACTGCTACTGCTGCTACTGCTACTGCTACTGCCTGCTGCTACTGCCACTGCTACTGCACTGCTACTGCTGCTACTGCTACTACTACTACTGCTACTGCTACTACTGCTACTGCTACTGCTACTGCTGCTACTACTACTACTGCTACTACTGCTGCACTGGGTAGTGCTACTCTGTTTTTGAGGCGAGAGAAGGAAGAACAGTCGGCTCTATCAGGCTGGCGGCATAACTGAGGCTGCTGCTTCTGTTGGGATCGCTCGCGAGTCTGGCGTCTGGCTTGTTCTTGGGCCCATCCAGCAGGGTTGGTGGTGGCGGGTGACTGCCTTGATCGGCATTTGGATTCTCTCCCCGCAGCCTTTCTTGTCGTTCTCGTTCCTCTATGTGCATCGGCCTGCGGTGACAAGCGGCCGTGAGTCAGTCCTGATGTAGAGGCTTCGCTGTCGCGTCCGGAATCTCGGCGCGGCGTCCCGCAGGCTTGGTTAGATGTGTTTGAGGGTCCTGTGTTTGGATCTGCCATCCAGTGGAAGGAGGTCGGTTCTGCCATGACATCCGGCGGGTTTTCGCTTCAACATATTTTGCTGTGAGATCGCGCTTGTCGTCAGCCTCGTGCTATGGGCCCCCTTCTTGCAAACCATGGCGATCGCGTAGATAACCACACACGCATTGGGAGGCAAACCATCTGCTATTAACCGTTGCCTTAGGAACGTAAGCATCTGTAAATTCTTGTTTGTTAAGGCTTTAAACCGTTGCCTTATCATTGACGTGGTTAACCAGTTGAGCGCCCACCTCCTGCTTATCGCTTTTTTTTCGGGTTTTCTGGAACATGCAGCAATGATTTATGCCAACATGTCTTGGCAGTGCTGCCGGTCTGGTATGGAGTCTACGGATGTTGTTCTTCTGGTGTCCCTTCCCTGTTGCATTCTGGGCTGTTATTGTGGTCGTGAGGGCTGCAGTGACAAGTTGTATGATGTTCCGGTCGGCAATCTCCTCTGGATTAGTTAGTCCCATCCTCCCAGTCTTGAGGCGGAGGTGCAGAAAGTGTTCTTTTCTACTGAGGTTAAGTCGTGATGTTTCACTAGTTTGAGAATAGGCTTTTGACTTTTTAATTGCTTCTTCCAAAAAGGTAGAGGCTCGGGCTCTCAAGAATAGTACACATCAGGCCAGTTCCAGCAATACTTGACTCCATGTGAAATGCTGCAAAAACCGCATGTGGCTCTGTGTGCTGTCTCCCGATAGGCATGAATTTCCTTCTTCCCACTCGTTCACCTTTCCCCCCCATGCTGAGTGCCCAGAGTCCCGTAATTGCCAGTACTGCCTAGATGTCTTTGTGTCCTGGGTGCTTCCTGACCTCACTTTCGCCAAAAACCTCCACAGCCAGTCCTGTAGTCTGGCTTCACGATGAGATTGCTGGCGTTTGGGTGGCTGTTGTGGACCCCTCGCGGTGTTACAGGTCCCCGCACGTGTCTTACTTTTCTGCTCCTGTTGGGGTCTCATCAGCGCCCTGCTGTTTTGACCCCAATTGTTTCATACACTGTTTTGCTTGTTTGCGACTTTTAGTAAACCCTGTGCATACATTACCATTTACAACAGTCTCCCCTGTTGTTCCCTCGGTCATTTGTAGGAATAGTATCCCCCACCTCGCCCAAAGTACCCATTGTTTACTACGTGAGATGCAAAGTTCTATACAATTTTTCCTTTATCATCGCAAAACTAGAGACACCAATCTTGATGTTGTGCAGTACCGCCTTGCAGTTAGTATGTTGAATGCGTTTGGCTTGTCCACCAGGAAACGGCCTCCCCTGTCCACGCTGCTCAAATATCAATCTCCTTGGCGTGAATAGCCTCCCCCCACCAACCTGGTGGCCTTTTTACCATAGCCAGGTTTCCCTGCTGCTGCCCTGACATCATCGCACCACCTCCATTATACTTTCCGATGATCCGCCTCCAACACTTCCCCCCCCACCCCTATAGGTCTGCATCCTGGTTTCTTTTCCCAGAAAGGAAATAAAACGACACGTCCAAAACTTCCTGATGATAGCAGCAAGAAAGATACCTGGCTTTCTTACCGTGCTGTGCCAGTACGAAATACTTGCAAAACCGCTTTTGTTTGTGCACGAGAATAACTTTCTCCAACCATTTTGCATCTCCAGGCCTGAAAACCGCTCCGCCTCCAGTCTTCCATGCCTTTTCCACACCATCTCTCCTGTTATTTTCTCAGGCTGGAACGGCATTTGGTAAGTCTCCATACCCTGAGCGCAATGCCTTCATCTTCGCTTGCAGAGATGTTTCTCTTTCCAATAGTTTATGTCGCTTTCTGTTTTGTGGCATCACTCCCACCGGAGAATTCATGTGTGAGAATCTTACCGCGAAGACGCACCACCCACATTTTGTTTTTTAAATTGTCTTGCCACGTCATCGGTGTTTTGCTTTCCGTCACCCCATGGTGTAGTCTCTCCTGCAGTGTTCTTGCTTCATAAGAATCATCTAGGGCCCCAGTCTGCCACATTGTCAACCTTCTCTTCATTGCACACATTTTTCTTTGTGCCTTGCTTCTTTGTGTGTCCTCTGACAAAAGCAAATGTGGTATTGTACGTATTTGAAAAACTGAGGGGCGAAGCAGTCTAGTATGTCAGTCATAAGTAGTCATCTCCCGATCATTTTCTTTGGTGGCCGCACGCAGGTGGTTCCAGAAATAAGTTAGCAGGCGACCGCCGGCTTAATTTAAAATGGAATTTCTTTGACCATACATGGCATTTTCCATCATTTGTGCCATTCCACTGAGGCAGCTGTCTCATTCTCCTCGTGGACACCTGCTGCTGAGAGCAGCATTATTAGTACTACGTATCGGGTTGAGTAGACTTCCTGTCATTTCGGATATCATCGGGTGAATTTGAATTACAACGATATCCACTGCTTGGCCACCTGTGTCGCTCACCATTTCGTAAATTTCCCTTTTAAGTCTTCCTACAATTCACACATGGCCAGTTATTTCTCACTAAGCTTACAATTGTGCAGTTTGTTAGGCTGAAACACAGCAAAGCCCACCAAGCATGGTAATAGCACCTTAGGCAGTAACATCCACCTCCAGACATCTGGTTGTCCCAAGCACAAGGCCCATACTGGTTCTGTATAGAAAAGGCAGAGTGACAGGCTAGACTGGGTGTGTCATCCAGAAATGGCCAAGAAACATACACGTGCGCGCGTAGGTAACAAATTTACCCCCCTAATAACGACCATCCATACCTCAAAACCAATACACTATAGACAAAGTTTGTCACACCAAACTTTTTTGAATTTACTCTTCATGCTTTCAAATAACCACTATTTATATGGTCTCACTGGTGTAATATCGGGCCCATGTATACTCGCCAGGAACATCAGACTTTCATTAAAAGTCCCGTTACACTATAGTGGTAGAAGTGAAACGACACGCCAAACGCCTCTCGGCCCCGCAAAGAACGATAGTCTCAGGGCCACCCCTGTCTGTCAAACTGCTGTGGCTTGCAACCTTGGCATAAAACGCTTCTCATTGTCTACCACTGACCAGCACAGGTCACCACTCGCGGTGAACGCCGGTGAACACACAGAATATTACAATTTATGCCGTAAAGGGAATGAGGAAACAGCAGGTGACAATGCTTAGGGTGACAACTCCGATATTCAGACACATTGTCAAATTCGCTCCCACACAACAGGTATGTCACCAATAACACTTTTGAATCGGGAGACGATTCGACACCCGCCGCGCTGACCGCCTGCTACTACTACTGCTACTACTGCTACTACTACTACTACTACTACTACTACTGAAAACAACAAACAACAACAAACAACAGCAACTTCGAACAACAACGGCAACGGCAAACATTAACCGACGGCAACGGCAGCCAGCAGGCGACAATGACGACGGCGGCGGCAGAGCGACGGCAGAGCAGGCAGGCAGAACTGACAGGCGGCATTGACCGAACGGCGGCAGCTGACGGCGGCAGGCAGGGCAGAACTGGGACAGAACTGACTGACTGACTGAACTGGGACTGATGAACAACAACAACGTTTCTTAAAGCAACAACAACAACAACAACGACTGACTGACGACTGACGACGACGACTGACGACGACTGAACAACAACATGGCATGACACTTAACAACTGCTTTCTTTGCGCTGCTGCTTAACAACAACCTTTCTTTGCTTTCTTTCTTTCTTTGCTTCTTTCTTCTTTCTTGCTTTCCTTTCACTTTCTTTCCTGCTGCTGCTGTACTGCTGCTGCTTTGCTCTTTCTTTCTGCTGCTGCTCTTTCTTCTTTCTGCTGCTGCTGCTGCTGCTGCTGCTGCTGCTTTCACTGCTCGCTGCTGCTGCTGCTGCTGCTGCTGCTGCTGCTGCTGTGCTGCTTTCCTTTGCTACTGCTGCTGCTGCTGCTATTTCTTTCACTGCTGCTGCTGCTATATATATATACTGCTGCTGCTGCTGCTGCTGCTACTGCTACTGCTACTGCTGCTGCTGCTGCTGCTGCTGCTGCTACTGCTACTGTGCACATGTGTCAGTATCCCCAATCATGCATGCCGTTTGTTTGCTGTGATAATTAAATAATCTCAATGCGTAGAGGAAGCATCTGTCTGTGTTGAAATTGGTTGAGCGCAGATCCATGCGGCATTCGGCGACTTCAGCAGCCTCACCAGTCATATCTGCAGCAGTTGTCAGGCCAGGGCAAGCTCTCGTTCCTGAGGCAGAGCAAAAGCCGACCGAGAGAACCAGTCGACATCTCATCAGGCTGGCGCTTTATCTTCTGGGCTGCTGCTTCTGTTGTTGGGATCGGCTGCGGTCTGGCGTGTAAGTATTGCTTGGGCCTGGGGTTGTGAACACTGAGGGTAAGCTGCATTGGTCGACATTTTGATTCTCTCCCCATATGCCTTCTCTTGTCGTTCTCGTTCCTCTATGCGCGGCATGAGGCTGGGTGCGGTGACAAGCGGCCGTAGGATCAATCCTGATGATGTAGCTCGCTGTCGCGTCCAGAATCGCGGCGCAGGCGTCCGCGAGGCGTTAGATGTGTTTGAGGTCCTGTGTTGGAATATCGCGATCCATTGGAGAGTTGGGTTCTACCTCATGTGTCCCGGCAGGTTTGCTTCTTTATATTTGCTGTGAGATTCTTACCTCGTCGGCCTCTCATGCTGGCTTATCTTGCAGACCATGGCGTGATAGCATCGAAGAATAACCTACGCATTGGGAGGCAAACCATCTACTGGCCAACCGTCCTTAGAACATGTGGCATCTGTGTGATTCTTGTTGTTAAGGCTGGATTCATTTGCCCCTTGTCGGTTCGTAGTTAACCAGTTCGGCGCCCTCCTGCGCTTGCTACTTTTTTTGTCAGGTACCACCAGAACCTGCAGCAATAGTTGCTTGAATGTCATTGGTAGTGCTGCCGTCTGGTAACAATGGACCTGCAGATCTTAATGCTTCGCCTGGTGTCCACTTCCTGTTGCCAGCCCAATACGTATTTAC
>NW_024744981.1:0-29041 GCF_018991925.1 Homarus americanus
GCTTTGTGTGAAATATAACAGAGTCTAGGACGGCTTTTAGTATCCTGGTGGTCCAGAGGTAGCGTTCCGCGATCACAGTCATGTGCTCGTGGGCCGTGGGTTCGAAGCCTGGCGGGGTGAGGTGTTGATTGTATGTAGAAGGACGCCTGCTTTATTGGGCTAATGAAATATATATGGATCCTCGTCTTTCGAAGCCGGATTTGGTTAAACGTTACTCTGACCACCTACGTAATACGGGTAGTCGCCATTAGAGGTTCACGGCGCCATAAGCTCGTTGAACAGCCTTTCAGCCTTTGTGTGAAATATGACAGAGTCTACGACTGCTTTTAGTATCCTTGTGGTCCAGAGGTAGCGTTCCCCGGTCACGGTCATGGGCTCGTGGGCCGTGGGTTCGAATCCTGGCGGGGTGAGGTGTTGATTGTACGTAGAAGTCCACGTGCTTTATTGGGCTAATGAAATATATATGGATCCTCGTGTTTCGAAGCCGGATTTGGTAAAACGTTACCGACCATTCTACGAGCACGTAGTCCCTATCTTGAGGTTCACATGTCATAAGCTCGTTGAACAGGCTTTGTGATATATAACAGAGCTCCAGATCAGTTTTTAGTATCCTGCGGTCCAGAGGTAGCGTTCTCGTCACAAGCAAGTCATGGGCTCGTACAAGGGTCTGAATCCTGGCGGGGTGTATGGTTCATTGGTGAAGTAGAAGTCCCGCGCTTTATTGGGCCACGAAATACATATGGATCCTCGTGTTTCGAAGCCGGATTTGGTAAAACGTTACTCTGACCACCTACGTGATAAGGGTAATCCCCATTAGAGGTTCATGGCGCCATAAGCTCGTTGAACAGGCTTTGTGTGAAATATAACAGAGTCTAGGACTGATTTGAGTAGCCTGGTGGTCCAGAAGTAGCGTTCCCCGGTCACATTCATGGGCTCGTGGGCCGTGGGTTCGAATCCTGGCGGGGTGAGGTGTTCATTGTATGGAGAAGTCCGCGTGCTTTATTGGGCTAATGAAATATATATGGATCCTCTTGTTTCGAAGCCGGATTTGGTAAAACGTTACTCTGACCACCTACGTGATACAGGTAATCCCCATTAGTGGTTCACGGCGCCATAAGCTCGTTGAACAGCCTTTCAGCCTTTGTGTCAAATATAACAGAGTCTAGGACTGCTTTTAGTATCCTGGTGGTCCAGAGGGAGCGTTCCCCGGTCACAGTCATGGGCTTCTGGGCCGTGGGTTAGAATCCTGGCGGGATGACGTGTTGATTGTATGTAGAAGTCCGCGTGATTTATTGGGCTAATGAAATATATATGGATCCTCATGTTTCGAAGCCGGACTATGTAAAACGTTCCTCTGACCACCTACGTGACACGGGTAGTCCCCATTAGACTTTCAAAGCGCCATAAGCTCGTTGAACAGGCTTTGTGTGAAATATAACAGAGTTTACGACTGCTTTTAGTATCCTGGTGGTCCAGAGGTAGTGTTCGCCGGTCACAGTCGTGGGTTCCTGGGCCGTGGGTTCGAATCTTGGCAGGGTGGCGCGTTCATTGTATGTAGAAGTCCATGTGCTTTATTAGGCTAATGAAATATATATGGATGCTCGTGTTTCAAAGCCGAATTTGGTAAAACGTTACTCTGACCACCTACGTGATACGGGTAGTCCCCATTAGAGGTTCACGGCGCCATAACCTCGTTGAACAGGCTTTGTGTGAAATATAACAGAGTCTAGGACTGCTTTTAGTATCCTGGTGGTCCAGAGGTAGCGTTCCTCGGTCACAGTCATGGGCTCGTGGGCCGTGGGTTCGAATCCTGGCGGGGTGGCGTGTTCATTGTATGTAGAAGTCCACGTGCTTTATTGGGCGAATGAAATACATATGGATCCTCGTGTTTCGAAGCCGGATTTGGTAAAACGTTACTGTGACCACCTACGTGATACGGGTAGTCCCCATTAGAGGTTCACGGCGCCATAAGCTCGTTGAACAGGCTTTGTGTGAAATATAACAGAGTCTAGGACTGCTTTTAGTATCCTGGTGGTCCAGAAGTAGCGTTCCCCGGTCACAGTCGTGGGCTCGTGGGCCGTGGGTTCGAATCCTGGCCGGGTGGCGTGTTCATTGTATGTAGAAGTCCGCGTGCTTTATTGGGCTAATGAAATACATATGGATCCTCGTGTTTAGTAGCCGGATTTGGTAAAACGTTACTCTGACCACAGACGTGATACGGGTAGTCCCCATTAGAGGTTCACTGCGCCATAAGCTCGTTGAACAGGCTTTGTGTGAAATATAACATTGTCTAGGACTGCTTTTAGTATCCTGGTGGTCCAGAGGTAGCGTTCCCCGGTCACAGTCGCGGGCTCGTGGGCCGTGGGTTCGAATCCTGGCGGGGTGAGGTGTTGATTGTACGTAGAAGTCCACGTGCTTTATTGGGCTAATGAAATACAAATGGATCCTCGTGTTTCGAAGCCGGATTTGTTAAAACATTTCTCTGACCACCTATGTGATACGGGTAGTCCCCATTAGAGGTTCACGGCGCCATAAGCTCGTTGAACAGGCTTTGTGTGAAATATACGAGAGTCTAGAACTGCTTTTAGTATCATGGTGGTCCAGAGGTAGCGTTCCCCGATCACAGTCGTGGGCTCGTGGGCCGAGGGATCGAATCCTGCCGGGGTGGCGTGTTCATTGTATGTAGAAGTCCGCGTGCTTTATTGGGGTAATGAAATATATATGAATCCTCTTGCTTCGAAGCCGGATTTGGTAAAACGTTACTCTGACCACCTACGTGATAAGGGTAATCCCCATTAGAGGTTCACGGCGCCATAAGCTCGTTGAACAGGCTTTGTGTGAAATATAACAGAGTCTAGGACTGCTTTGAGTATCCTGGTGGTCCAGAAGTAGCGTTCCCCGGTCACATTCATGGGCTCGTGGGCCGTGGGTTCGAATCCTGGAGGGGTGAGGTGTTCATTGTATGGAGAAGTCCGCGTGCTTTATTGGGCTAATGAAATATATATGGATCCTCTTGTTTCGAAGCCGGATTTGGTAAAACGTTACTCTGACCACCTACGTGATACAGATAATCCCCATTTGTGGTTCACGGCGCCATAAGCTCGTTGAACAGCCTTTCTGTCTTTGTGTCAAATATAACAGAGTCTAGGACTGCTTTTAGTATCATGGTGGTCCAGAGGTAACGTTCCCCGGTCACAGTCATAGGCTCGTGGACCGTGGGTTAGTATCCTGGCGGGGTGACTTGTTGAGTGTATGGAGGAGTCCGCATGATTTATTGGCCTAATGAAATATATATGGATCCTTGAGTTTCGACGCAGGATTTGGTAAAACGTTACTCTGACCACCGACGTCATATGGGTAGTCCCCATTAGAGGTCCAACGCGCCATAAGCTCGTTGAACAGGCTTTGTGTGAAATATAACAGAGTCTAGGACGGGCTTTTAGTATCCTAGTGGTCCAGAGGTAGCGTTCCCCGGTCACAGTCATGGGCTCGTAGGCCGTGGGTTCGAAGCCTGGCGGGGTGAGGTGTTGATTGTATGTAGAAGGACTCGTGCTTTATTGGGCTAATGAAATATATATGGATCCTCGTCTTTCGAAGCCGGATTTGGTTAAACGTTATTCTGACCACCTACGTAATACGGGTAGTCGCCATTAGAGGTTCACGGCGCCATAAGCTCGTTGAACAGCCTTTCAGCCTTTGTGTGAAATATGACAGAGTCTACGACTGCTTTTAGTATTCTGGTGGCCCAGAGGTAGCGTTCCCCGGTCACGGTCATGGGCTCGTGTGGCCGTGGGTTCGAATCCTGGCGGGGTGAGGTGTTGATTGTACGTAGAAGTCCACGTGCTTTATTGGGCTAATGAAATATATATGGATCCTCGTGTTTCGAAGCCGGATTTGGTAAAACGTTACTCTGACCACCTACGTGATACGGGTAGTCCCCATTAGAGGTTCACGGCGCCATAAGCTCGTTGAACAGGCTTTGTGTGAAATATAACAGAGTCAGGACTGCTTTTAGTATCCTGTGGTCCAGAGGTAGCGTTCCCCGGTCACAGTCATGGGCTCGTGGGCCGTGGGTTCGAATCCTGGCAGGGTGAGGTGTTCATTGTATGTAGAAGTCCGCTTGTTTTATTGGGCTAATGAAACAATATGGATCCTCGTGTTTCGAAGCCGGATTTGGTAAAACGTTACTCTGACCACCTACGTGATACGGGTAATCCCCATTAGAGGTTCATGGCGCCATAAGCTCGTTGTACAGGCTTTGTGTGAAATATAACAGAGTTTAGGACTGCTTTGAGTATCCTGGTGGTCCAGAAGTAGCGTTCCCCGGTCACATTCATGGGCTCGTGGGCCGTGGGTTAGAATCCTCGCGGGGTTAGGTGTTCATTGTATGGAGAAGTCCGCGTGCTTTATTGGGCTAATGAAATATATATGGATCCTCTTGTTTCGAAGCCGAATTAGGTAAAACGTTACTCTGACCACCTACGTGATATGGGTAGTCCCCATTAGAGGTTCATGGCGCCATAAGCTCGTTGAACAGGCTTTGTGTGAAATATAACAGAGTCTAGGACTACTTTTAGTATCCTCGTGGTCCAGACGCAGCGTTCCCCGGTCACAGTCATGGGCTCGTGGGCCGTGGGTTCGAACCCTGGCGGGATGGCGTAGTCATTGTATGTAGAAGTCCGCGTGCTTTATTGGGCTAATGAAATATATATGGATCCTCTTGTTTCGAAGCCGGATTTGGTAAAACGGTTCTCTGACCACCTACGTGATACAGGTAATCCCCATTAGTGGTTCACGACGCCATAAGCTCGTTGAACAGCCTTTCAGCCTTTGTGTGAAATATAACAAAGTCTAGGACTGCTTTTAGTATCCTGGTGGTCCAGAGGTAGCGTTCCCCGGTCACAGTCATGGCCTCATGGGCCGGGGGTTAGAATCCTGGCGGGATGACGTGTTGATTGTATGTAGAAGTCCGCGTGATTTATTGGGCTAATGAAATATATATGGAACCTCATGTTTCGAAGCCGGACTTGGTAAAACGTTCCTCTGACCACCTACGTGACACGGGTAGTCCCCATTAGACTTTCAAGGCGCCATAAGCTCGTTGAACAGGCTTTGTGTGAAATATAACAGAGTTTACGACTGCTTTTAGTATCCTGGTGGTCCAGAGGTAGTGATCGCCGGTCACAGTCGTGGGTTCCTGGGCCGTGGGCTCGAATCTTGGCAGGGTGGCGCGTTCATTGTATGTAGAAGTCCACGTGCTTTATTGGGCTAATGAAATATATATGGATGCTCGTGTTTCAAAGCCGAATTTGGTAAAACGTTACTCTGACCATCTACGTGATACGAGTAATCCCCATTAGTGGTTCACGGCGCCATAAGCTCGTTGAACAGGCTTTGTGTGAAATATAACAGAGTCTAGGACTGCTTTTAGTATCCTGGTAGCCCAGAGGTAGCATTCTCCGGTCACAGTCATGGGCTCGTGGGCCGTGGGTTCGAATCCTGGCGGGGTGAGGTGTTCATTGTATGTAGAAGTCCGCGTGCTTTATTAGGCTAATGAAATACATATGGATCCTCGTGTTTCGAAGCCGGATTTGGTAAAACGTTACTGTGACCACCTACGTGATACGGGTAGTCCCCATTAGAGGTTCATGGCGCCATAAGCTCGTTGAACAGGCTTTGTGTGAAATATAACAATGTCTAGGGCTGCTTTTAGTATCCTGGTGGTCCAGAGGTAGCGTTCCCCGGTCAAGGCCATGGGCTCGTGGGCCATCGGTTCGAATCCTGGCGGGGAGAGGTGTTGATTGTATATCGAAGTCCGCATGCTTTATTCGGCTAATGAAATATATATGGATCCTCGTGTTTCGAAGCCGGATTTGGTAAAACGTTACTCTGACCACCTACGTGATACGGGTAGTCCCAATTAGAGGTTCACGGCGCCATAAGGTCGTTGAACAGGCTTTGTGTGAAATATAACAGAGTCTAGGACTGCTTTTAGTATCCTGGTGGTCCAGAAGTAGCGTTCCCCGGTCACAGTCGTGGGCTCGTGGGCCGTGGGTTCGAATCCTGGCGGGGTGGCGTGTTCATTGTATGTAGAAGTCCGCGTGCTTTATTGGGCTAATGAAATATATATGGATCCTCTTGTTTCGAAGCCGGATTTGGTAAAACGTTACTCTGACCACCTACGTGATACAGGTAATCCCCATTAGTGGTTCACGACGCCATAAGCTCGTTGAACAGCCTTTCAGCCTTTGTGTGATATATAGCAGAGTCTAGGACTGCTTTTAGTATCCTGGTGGTCCAGAGGTAGCGTTCCCCGGTCACAGTCATGGGCTCGTGGGCCGGGGGTTAGAATCCTGGCGAGGTGACGTGTTGATTGTATGTAGAAGTCCGCGTGATTTATTGGGCTAATGAAATATATATGGATCCTTGAGTTTCGAAGCCGGATTTGGTAAAACGTTACTCTGACCACCTACGTGATACGGGTAGTCCCCATTAGAGGTTCAACGCGCCATAAGCTCGTTGAACAAGCTATTTGTGAAATATAACAGAGTCTAGGACGGCTTTTAGTATCCTGGTGGTCCAGAGGTAGCGTTCCCCGGTCACAGTCATGGGCTCGTAGGCCGTGGGTTCGAAGCCTGGCGGGGTGAGGTGTTGATTGTATGTAGAAGGATGCGTGCTCTATTGGGCTAATGAAATATATATGGATCCTCGTCTTTCGAAGCCGGATTTGGTTAAACGTTACTCTGACCACCTCCGTTATACGGGTAGTCGCCATTAGAGGTTCACGGCGCCATAAGCTCGTTGAACAGCCTTTCAGCCTTTGTGTGAAATATGACAGAGTCGACGACTGCTTTTAGTATCCTGGTGGTCCAGAGGTAGCGTTCCCCGGTGACGGTCATTGGCTCGTCTGGCCGTGGGTTCGAATCCTGGCGGGGTGATGTGTTGATTGTACGTAGAAGTCCACGTGCTTTATTGGGCTAATGAAATAAATATGGATCCTCGTGTTTCGAAGCCGGATTTGGTAAAACGTTACTCTGACCACCTAAGTGATACGGGTAGTCCCCATTAGAGGTTCATGGCGCCATAAGCTCGTTGAACAGGCTTTGTGTGAAATATAACAGAATCTAGGACTGCTTTTAGTATCCTGGTGGTCTAGAGGTAGCGTTCCTCGGTCACAGTCATGGGCTCGTGGGCCGTGGGTTCGAATCCTGGCGGGGTGGCGTGTTCATTGTATGTAGAAGTCCGCGTGCTTTATTGGGCAAATGAAATACATATGGACCCTCGTGTTTCGAAGCCGGATTAGGTAAAACGTTACTCTGACCACCTACGTGATAAGCGTAATCCCCATTAGAGGTTCATGGCGCCATAAGCTCGTTGAACAGGCTTTGTGTGAAATATAACAGAGTCTAGGACTGCTTTGAGTATCCTGGTGGTCCAGAGGTAGCGTTCGCCGGTCAAAGTAATGGGTTCCTGGGCCGTGGTTTCGAATCTTGGCAGGGTGGCACGTTCATTGTATGTAGAAGTCCACGTGCTTTATTGGGCTAATAAAATATATATGGATGCTCGTGTTTAAACGCCGAATTTGGTAAAACGTTACTCTGACCATCTACGTGATACGAGTAATCCCCATTAGTGGTTCACGGCGCCATAAGCTCGTTGAACAGGCTTTGTGTGAAATATAACACAGTCTAGGACTGCTTTTAGTATCCTGGTAGTGCAGAGTTAGCATTCTCCGGTCACAGTCAGGGGCTCGTGGGCCGTGGGTTCGAATCCTGGCGGGGTGAGGTGTTCATTGTATGTAGAAGTCCGCGTGCTTTATTGGGCTAATGAAATACATATGGATCCTCGTGTTTCGAAGCCGGATTTGGTAAAACGTTACTGTGACCACCTACGTGATACGGGTAGTCCCCATTAGAGGTTCACTGCGCCATAAGCTCGTTGAACAGGCTTTGTGTGAAATATAACAGAGTCTAGGACTGCTTTTAGTATCATGGTGGTCCAGAGGTAGCGTTCCCCGATCACAGTCGTGGGCTCGTGGGCCGAGGGTTCGAATCCTGCCGGGGTGGCGTGTTCATTGTATGTAGAAGTCCGCGTGCTTTATTGGGGTAATGAAATATATATGGATCCTCTTGCTTCGAAGCCGGATTTGGTAAAACGTTACTCTGACCACCTACGTGATACGGGTAATCCCCATTAGAGGTTCACGGCGCCATAAGCTCGTTGAACAGGCTTTGTGTGAAATGTAACAGAGTCTAGGACTGCTTTGAGTATCCTGGTGGTCCAGAAGTAGCGTTCCCCGGTCACATTCATGGGCTCGTGGGCCGTGGGTTCGAATCCTGGCGGGGTGAGGTGTTCATTGTATGGAGAAGTCCGCCTGCTTTATTGGGGAAATGAAATATATATGGATCCTCTTGCTTCGAAGCCGGATTTGGTAAAACGTTACTCTGACCACCTACGTGATACGGGTAATCCCCATTAGAGGTTCACGGCGCCATAAGCTCGTTGAACAGGCTTTGTGTGAAATATAACAGAGTCTAGGACTGCTTTGAGTATCCTGGTGGTCCAGAAGTAGCGTTCCCCGGTCACATTCATGGGCTCGTGGGCCGTGGGTTCGAATCCTGGCGGGGTGAGGTGTTGATTGTACGTAGAAGTCCACCTGCTTTATTGGGCTAATGAAATACAAATGGATCCTCGTGTTTCGAAGCCGGATTTGTTAAAACATTTCTCTGACCACCTATGTGATACGGGTAGTCCCCATTAGAGGTTCACGGCCCCATAAGCTCGTTGAACAGGCTTTGTGTGAAATATAACAGAGTCTAGGACTGCTTTTAGTATCATGGTGGTCCAGAGGTAGCGTTCCCCGATCACAGTCGTGGGCTCGTGGGCCGAGGGTTCGAATCCTGCCGGGGTGGCGTGTTCATTGTATGTAGAAGTCCGCGTGCTTTATTGGGGTAATGAAATATATATGGATCCTCTTGCTTCGAAGCCGGATTTGGTAAAACGTTACTCTGACCACCTACGTGATACGGGTAATCCCCATTAGAGGTTCACGGCGCCATAAGCTCGTTGAACAGGCTTTGTGTGAAATATAACAGAGTCTAGGACTGCTTTGAGTATCCTGGTGGTCCAGAAGTAGCGTTCCCCGGTCACATTCATGGGCTCGTGGGCCGTGGGTTCGAATCCTGGCGGGGTGAGGTGTTTATTGTATGGAGAAGTCCGCCTGCTTTATTGGGGAAATGAAATATATATGGATCCTCTTGCTTCGAAGCCGGATTTGGTAAAACGTTACTCTGACCACCTACGTGATACGGGTAATCCCCATTAGAGGTTCACGGCGCCATAAGCTCGTTGAACAGGCTTTGTGTGAAATATAACAGAGTCTAGGACTGCTTTGAGTATCCTGGTGGTCCAGAAGTAGCGTTCCCCGGTCACATTCATGGGCTCGTGGGCCGTGGGTTCGAATCCTGGCGGGGTGAGGTGTTGATTGTACGTAGAAGTCCACCTGCTTTATTGGGCTAATGAAATACAAATGGATCCTCGTGTTTCGAAGCCGGATTTGTTAAAACATTTCTCTGACCACCTATGTGATACGGGTAGTCCCCATTAGAGGTTCACGGCCCCATAAGCTCGTTGAACAGGCTTTGTGTGAAATATACGAGAGTCTAGGACTGCTTTTAGTATCATGGTGGTCCAGAGGTAGCGTTCCCCGATCACAGTCGTGGGCTCGTGGGCAGAGGGTTCGAATCCTGCCGGGGTGGCGTGTTCATTGTATGTAGAAGTCCGCGTGCTTTATTGGGGTAATGAAATATATATGGATCCTCTTGCTTCGAAGCCGGATTTGGTAAAACGTTACTCTGACCACCTACGTGATACGGGTAATCCCCATTAGAGGTTCACGGCGCCATAAGCTCGTTGAACAGGCTTTGTGTGAAATATAACAGAGTCTAGGACTGCTTTGAGTATCCTGGTGGTCCAGAAGTAGCATTCCCCGGTCACATTCATGGGCTCGTGGGCCGTGGGTTCGAATCCTGGCGGGGTGAGGTGTTCATTGTATGGAGAAGTCCGCGTGCTTTATTGGGCTAATGAAATATATATGGATCCTCTTGTTTCGAAGCCGGATTTGGTAAAACGTTACTCTGACCACCTACGTGATACAGATATTCCCCATTAGTGGTTCACGGCGCCATAAGCTCGTTGAACAGCCTTTCTGCCTTTGTGTCAAATATGACAGAGTCTACGACTGCTTTTAGTATCCTGGTGGTCCAGAGGTAACGTTCCCCGGTCACAGTCATGGGCTCGAGGACCGTGGGTTAGTATCCTGGCGGGGTGACTTGTTGAGTGTATGGAGGAGTCCGCGTGATTTATTGGCCTAATGAAATATATATGGATCCTCGTCTTTCGAAGCCGGATTTGGTTAAACGTTACTCTGACCACCTACGTAATACGGGTAGTCGCCATTAGAGGTTCACGGCGCCATAAGCTCGTTGAACAGCCTTTCAGCCTTTGTGTGAAATATGACAGAGTCTAGGACTGCTTTTAGTATCCTGGTGGTCCAGAGGTAACGTTCCCCGGTCACAGTCATGGGCTCGTGGACCGTGGGTTAGTATCCTGGCCGGGTGACGTGTTGATTGTATGGAGGAGTCCGCGTGATTTATTGGCATAATGAAATATATATGGATCCTTGAGTTTCGACGCAGGATTTGGTAAAACGTTACTCTGACCACCGACGTCGTACGGGTAGTCCCCATTAGAGGTTCAACGCGCCATAAGCTCGTTGAACAGGCTTTGTGTGAAATATAACAGAGTCTAGGACGGGCTTTTAGTATCCTGGTGGTCCAGAGGTAGCGTTCCCCGGTCACAGTCATGGGCTCGTAGTCCGTGGGTTCGAAGCCTGGCGGGGTGAGGTGTTGATTGTATGTCGAAGGACGCGTGCTTTATTGGGCTAATGAAATATATATGGATCCTCGTCTTTCGAAGCCGGATTTGGTTAAACGTTACTCTGACCATCTACGTAATACGGGTAGTTGCCATTAGAGGTTCACGGCGCCATAAGCTCGTTGAACAGCCTTTCAGCCTTTGTGTGAAATATGACAGAGTCTACGACTGCTTTTAGTATCCTGGTGGTCCAGAGGTAGCGTTCCCCGGTCACGGTCATGGGCTCGTGTGGCCGTGGGTTGGAATCCTGGCGGGGTGAGGTGTTGATTGTACGTAGAAGTCCACGTGCTTTATTGGGCGAATGAAATATATATGGATCCTCGTGTTTCGAAGCCGGATTTGGTAAAACGTTACTCTGACCACCTACGTGATACGGGTAATCCCCATTAGAGGTTCACGGCGCCATAAGCTCGTTGAACCGGCTTTGTGTGAAATATAACAGAGTCTAGGACTGCTTTTAGTATCCTGGTGGTCCAGAGGTAGCGTTCCTCGGTCACAGTCATGGGCTCGTGGGCCGTGGGTTCGAATCCTGGCGGGGTGCCGTGTTCATTGTATGTAGAAGTCCGCGTGCTTTATTGGGCTAATGAAATACATATGGATCCTCGTGTTTCGAAGCCGGATTTGGTAAAACGTTACTCTGACCACCTACGTGATAAGGGTAATCCCCATTAGAGGTTCATGGCGCCATAAGCTCGTTGAACAGGCTTTGTGTGAAATATAACAGAGTCTAGGACTGCTTTGAGTATCCTGGTGGTCCAGAGGTAGCGTTCGCCGGTCACAGTCGTGGGTTCCTGGGCCGTGGGTTCGAATCTTGGCAGGGTGGCGCGTTCATTGTATGTAGAAGTCCACGTGCTTTATTGGGCTAATGAAATATATATGGATGCTCGTGTTTAAAAGCCGAATTTGGTAAAACGTTACTCTGACCATCTACGTGATACGAGTAATCCCCATTAGTGGTTCACGGCGCCATAAGCTCGTTGAACAGGCTTTGTGTGAAATATAACAGAGTCTAGGACTGCTTTTAGTATCCTGGTAGTCCAGAGGTAGCATTGTCCGGTCACAGTCATGGGCTCGTGGGCCGTGGGTTCGAATCCTGGCGGAGTGAGGTGTTCATTGTATGTAGAAGTCCGCGTGCTTTATTGGGCTAATGAAATACATATGGATCCTCGTTTTTCGAAGCCGGATTTGGTAAAATGTTACTGTGACCACCTATGTGATACGGGTAGTCCCCATTAGAGGTTCACGGCGCCATAAGCTCGTTGAACAGGCTTTGTGTGAAATATAACAGAGTCTAGGACTGCTTTTAGTATCCTGGTGGTCCAGAGGTAGCGTTCTCCAGGCACAGTCATGGGCTCGAGGGCCGTGGGTTTGAATCCTGGCGGGGTGAGGTGTTCATTGTATGTAGATGTCCGCTTGCTTTATTGGGCTAATGAAATACATATGGATCCTCGTGTTTCGAAGCCGGATTTGGTAAAACGTTACTCTGACTACAGACGTGATACGGGTAGTCTCTATTAGAGGTTCACTGCGCCATAAGCTCGTTGAACAGGCTTTGTGTGAAATATAACAATGTCTAGGACTGCTTTTAGTATCCTGGTGGTCCAGAGGTAGCGTTCCCCGGTCACAGCCATGGGCTCGTGAGCCGTGGGTTCGAATCCTAGCGGGGTGAGGTGTTCATTGTATGTAGATGTCCGCTTGCTTTATTGGGCTAATGAAATACATATGGATCCTCGTGTTTAGTAGCCGGATTTGGTAAAACGTTACTCTGACCACGTATGTGATACGGGTAATCCCCATTAGAGGTTTACGGCGCCAGAAGCTCGTTGAACAAGCTTTGTGTGAAATATAACAGAGTTTACGACTGCTTTAAGTATCCTGGTGGTCCAGAGGTAGCGTATTCCGGTCACAGTCATGGGCTCGTGGGCCGTGGGTTCGAATCCTGGCGGGGTGAGGTGTTCATTGTATGTAGAAGTCCGCGTGCTTTATTGGGCTAATGAAATACATATGAATCCTCGTGTTTCGAAGCCAGATTTGGTAAAACGTTACTCTGCCCACCTACGTGATACGGGTAGTCCCCATTAGAGGTTCACGGCGCCATAAGCTCGTTGAACAGGCTTTGTGTGAAATATAACAGAGTCTAGGACTGCTTTTAGTATCCTGGTGGTCCTCAGGTAGCGTTCTCCGGTCACAGTCATGGGCTCGTGAGCCGTGGGTTCGAATCCTAGCGGGGTGAGGTGTTCATTGTATGTAGATGTCCGCTTGCTTTATTGGCCTAATGAAATACATATAGATCCTCGTGTTTCGAAGCCGGATTTGGTAAAACGTTACTCTGACCACAGACGTCATACGGGTAGTCCCCATTAGAGGTTCACTGCGCCATAAGCTCGTTGAACAGGCTTTGTGTGAAATATAACATTGCCTAGGACTGCTTTTAGTATCCTGGTGGTCCAGATGTAGCATTCCCCTGTCACAGTCGCGGGCTCGTGGGCAGTGGGTTCGAATCCTGGCGGGGTGAGGTGTTGATTGTACGTAGAAGTCCACGTGCTTTATTGGGCTAATGAAATACAAATGGATACTCGTGTTTCGAAGCCGGATTTGTTAAAACATTTCTCTGACCACCTATGTGATACGGGTAGTCCCCATTAGAGGTTCACGGCGCCATAAGCTCGTTGAACAAGCTATTTGTGAAATATAACAAAGTCTACGACTGCTTTTAGTATCCTGGTGGTCCAGAGGTAGCGTTCCCCGGTCACAGTCATGGGCTCGTGGGCCGTGGGTTCGAATTTTGGCGGGGTGAGGTGTTGATTGTACGTAGACGTCCACATGCTTTATTGGGCTAATGAAATATGTATGGATCCTCCTGTTTCGAAGCCGGATTTGGTAAAACGATACTCGGACCACCTACGTGATACGGGTAGTCCCCATTAGAGGTTCTCGGCGCCATAAGCTCGTTGAACAGGCTTTGTGTGAAATATAAATGAGTCGAGGACTGCTTTTAGTATCTTGGTGGTCCAGAGGTAGCGTTCCCCAGTCACAGTCATGGGCTCGTGGGCAGTGGGTTTGAATCCTACCGGGGTGAGGTGTTCATTGTATGTAGAAGTCCGCGTGCTTTATTGGGCTAATGAAATATATATGGATCCTATTGTTTCGAAGCCGGAATACGTAAAACGTTACTCTGACCACCTACGTGATATGGGTAGTTCCCATTAGAGGTTCACGGCGCCATAAGCTCGTTGAACAGGCTTTGTGTGAAATATAACAGAGTCTAGGACTACTTTTAGTATCCTCGTGGTCCAGAAGCAGCGTTCCCCGGTCACAGTCATGGGCTCGTGGGCCGTGGGTACGCTCCTGGCGGGGTGGCGTGTTCATTGTATGTAGAAGTCCGCGTGTTTATTGGGCTAATGAAATATATATGGATCCTCTTGTTTCGAAGCCGGATTTGGTAAAACGTTACTCTGACCACCTACATGATACAGGTAATCCCCATTAGTGGTTCACGACGCCATAAGCTCGTTGAACAGCCTTTCAGCCTTTGTGTGAAATATAACAGAGTCTAGGACTGCTTTTAGTATCCTGGTGGTCCAGAGGTAGCGTTCCCCGGTCACAGTCATGGGCTCGTGGGCCGTGGGTTAGAATCCTGGCGGGGTGACTTGTTGATTGTATGTAGAAGTCCGCGTGATTTATTGGGCTAATGAAATATATATGGATCCTTGAGTTTCGAAGCCGGATTTGGTAAAACGTTACTCTGACCACAGACGTGATACGGGTAGTCCCCATTAGAGGTTCAACGCGCCATAAGCTCGTTGAACAGGCTTTGTGTGAAATATAACAGAGTCTAGGACGGCTTTTAGTATCCTGGTGGTCCAGAGGTAGCGTTCCCCAGTCACAGTCATGGGCTTGTGGGCCGTGGGTTCGAAGCCTGGCGGGGTGAGGTGTTGATTGTATGTAGAAGGACGCGTGCTTTATTGGGCTAATGAAATATATATGGATCCTCGTCTTTCGAAGCCGGATTTGGTTAAACGTTACTCTGACCACCTACGTAATACGGGTAGTCGCCATCAGAGGTTCACGTCGCCAAAAGTTCGTTGAACAGCCTTTCAACCTTTGTGTGAAATATGACAGAGTCTGCGACTGCTTTTAGTATCCTTGTGGTCCATAGGTAGCGTTCCCCGGTCACGGTCATGGGCTCGTGGGCCGTGGGTTCGAATCCTGGCGGGGTGAGGTGTTGATTGTACGTAGAATTCCACGTGCTTTATTGGGCTAATGAAATATATATGGATCCTCGTGTTTCGAAGCCGGATTTGGAAAAAGTTACTCTGACCACCTACGTGATACGAGTAGTCCCCATTAGAGGTTTACAGCGCCATAAGCTCGTTGAACAGGCTTTGTGTGAAATATAACAGAGTCTAGGACTGCTTTTAGTATCCTGGTGGTCGAGAGGTAGCGTTCCCCGGTCACAGTCATGGGCTCGTGGGCCGCGGTTTCGAATCCTTGCGGGGTGAGGTGTTGATTGTATGTAGAAGTCCGCGTGCTTTATTGGGCTAATGATATACATATGGATCCTCGTGTTTCGAAGCCGGATTTGGTAAAACGTTACTCTGACCACCTACGTGATAAGGGTAGTCCCCATTAGAGGTTCACGGCCCCATAAGCTCGTTGAACAGGCTTTGTGTGAAATATAACAGAGTCTAGGACTGCTTTTAGTATCCTGGTGGTCCAGAGGTAGCGTTCTCCAGTCACAGTCATGGGCTCCTGGGCCGTGGGTTTGAATCCTGGCGGGGTGAGGTGTTCATTATATGTAGATGTCCGCTTGCTTTATTGGGCTAATGAAATACATATGGATCCTCGTGTTTCGAAGCCGGATTTGGTAAAACGTTACTCTGAACACAGACGTGATACGGGTAGTCTCCATTAGAGGTTCACTGCGCCATAAGCTCGTTGAACAGGCTTTGTGTGAAATATAACAATGTCTAGGACTGCTTTTAGTATCCTGGTGGTCCAGAGGTAGCGTTCCAGGGTCACAGTCATGGGCTCGTGGGCCGTGGGTTCGAATCCTGGCGGAGTGAGGTGTTCATTGTATGTAGATGTCCGCTTGCTTTATTGGGCTAATGAAATACATATGGATCCTCGTGTTTCGAAGCCGGATTTGGTAAAACGTTACTCTGACCACAGACGTGATACGGGTAGTCTCCATTAGAGGTTCACTGCGCCATAAGCTCGTTGAACAGGCTTTGTGTGAAATATAACAATGTCTAGGACTGCTTTTAGTATCCTGGTGGTCCAGAGGTAGCATTGTCCGGTCACAGTCATGGGCTCGTGGGCCGTGGGTTCGAATCCTGGCGGAGTGAGGTGTTCATTGTATGTAGAAGTCCGCGTGCTTTATTGGGCTAATGAAATACATATGGATCCTCGTGTTTCGAAGCCGGATTTGGTAAAACGTTACTCTGACCACCTACGTGATAAGGGTAATCCCCATTAGAGGTTCACGGCCCCATAAGCTCGTTGAACAGGCTTTGTGTGAAATATAACAGAGTCTAGGACTGCTTTTAGTATGCTGGTGGTCCAGAGGTAGCGTTCGCCGGTCACAGTCGTGGGTTCCTGGGCCGTGGGTTCTAATCTTGGCAGGGTGGCGCGTTCATTGTATGTAGAAGTCCGCGTGCTTTGTTGGGCTAATGAAATATATATGGATCCTCGTGTTTCAAAGCCGAATTTGGTAAACGTTACTCTGACCACAGACGTGATACGGGTAGTCTCCATTAGAGGTTCACTGCGCCATAAGCTCGTTGAACAGGCTTTGTGTGAAATATAACAATGTCTAGGACTGCTTTTAGTATCCTGGTGGTCCAGAGGTAGCGTTCTCCAGTCACAGTCATGGGCTCGTGGGCCGTGGGTTTGAATCCTGGCGGGGTGAGGTGTTCATTGTATGTTAATGTCCGCTTGCTTTATTGGGCTAATGAAATACATATGGATCCTCGTGTTTCGAAGCCGGATTTGGTAAAACGTTACTCTGACCACCTACGTGATAAGGGTAGTCCCCATTAGAGGTTCACGGCCCCATAAGCTCGTTGAACAGGCTTTGTGTGAAATATAACAGAGTCTAGGACTGCTTTTAGTATCCTGGTGGTCCAGAGGTAGCGTTCCCCGGTCACAGTCATGGGCTCATGGGCCGTGGGTTCGAATCCTGGCGGAGTGAGGTGTTCATTGTATGTAGAAGTCCGCGTGCTTTATTGGGCTAATGAAATACATATGGATCCTCGTGTTTCGGAGCCGGATTTGGTAAAACGTTACTCTGACCACCTACGTGATACGGGTAGTCCCCATTAGAGGTTCACGGCGTCATAAGCTCGTTGAACAGGCTTTGTGTGAAATATAACAGAGTCTAGGACTGCTTTTAGTATCCTGGTGGTCCAGAGGTAGGGTTCTCCAGTCACAGTCATGGGCTCGAGGGCCGTGGGTTTGAATCCTGGCGGGGTGAGGTGTTCATTGTATGTAGATGTCCGCTTGCTTTATTGGGCTAATGAAATACATATGGATCCTCGTGTTTCGAAGCCGGATTTGGTAAAACGTTACTCTGACCACAGACGTGATACGGGTAGTCTCTATTAGAGGTTCACTGCGCCATAAGCTCGTTGAACAGGCTTTGTGTGAAATATAACAATGTCTAGGACTGCTTTTAGTATCCTGGTGGTCCAGAGGTAGCGTTCCCCGGTCACAGCCATGGGCTCGTGAGCCGTGGGTTCGAATCCTAGAGGGGTGAGGTGTTCATTGTATGTAGATGTCCGCTTGCTTTAATGGGCTAATGAAATACATATGGATCCTCGTGTTTCGAAGCCGGATTTGGTAAAACGTTACTCTGACCACAGACGTGATACGGGTAGTCTCCATTAGAGGTTCACTGCGCCATAAGCTCGTTGAACAGGCTTTGTGTGAAATATAACAATGTCTAGGACTGCTTTTAGTATCCTGGTGGTCCAGAGGTAGCATTGTCCGGTCACAGTCATGGGCTCGTGGGCCGTGGGTTCGAATCCTGGCGGAGTGAGGTGTTCATTGTATGTAGATGTCCGCTTGCTTTATTGGGCTAATGAAATACATATGGATCCTCGTGTTTCGAAGCCGGATTTGGTAAAACGTTACTCTGACCACCTACGTGATAAGGGTAATCCCCATTAGAGGTTCACGGCGCCATAAGGTCGTTGAACAGGCTTTGTGTCAAATATAACAGAGTCTAGGACTGCTTTTATTATCCTGGTGGTCCAGAGGTAGCGTTACCCGGTCACAGTCATGGGCTCGTGGGCCGTGGGTTAGAATCCTGGCGGGGTGACGTGTTGATTGTATGTAGAAGTCCGAGTGATTTATTGGGCTAATGAAATATATATGGATCCTCATGTTTCGAAGCCGGACTTGGTAAAACGTTCTTCTGACCACCTACATGATACGGTTAGTCCCCATTAGACTTTCAAGGCGCCATAAGCTCGTTGAACAGGCTTTGTGGGAAATATAACAGAGTTTACGACAGCTTTAAGTATCCTGGTGATCCAGAGGTAGCGTTCGCCGGTCACTGTCATGGGCTCGTGGGCCGTGGGTTCGAATCCTGGCGGGTTGGGGTGTTCATTGTATGTAGAAGTCCGCGTGCTTTATTGGGCTAATGAAATATATATGGATCCTCGTGTTTCAAAGCCGGATTTGGTAAAACGTTCCTCTGACCACCTACATGATACGGGTAGTCCCCATTAGAGGTTCACGGCGCCATAAGCTTGTTGAACAGGCTTTGTGTGAAATATAACAGAGTTTACGACTGCATTTAGTATCCTGGTGGTCCAGAGGTAGCGTTCACCGGTCACAGTCGTGGGTTCCTTGGCCGTGGGTTCGAATCTTGGCGGGGTGGTGCGTTCATTGTATGTAGAAGTCTGCATGCTTTATTGGGCTAATGAAATATATAGGGATCCTCTTGTTTCGAAGCCGGCTTTGGTAAAACGTTACTCTGACCTCCTACGTGATACGGATAATCCCCATTAGTGGTTCACGGCGCCATAAGCTCGTTGAACAATGCTTTGTCTGAAATATAACAGAGCCTAGGACTGCTTTTATTATCCTGGTAGTCCAGAGGTAGCGTTCTCCGGTCACAGTCATGTGCTCGTAGGCCGTGGGTTCGAATTCTGGCGGGGTGAGGTGTTCATTGTATGTAGAAGTCCGCGTGCTTTATTGGGCTAATGAAAAACATATGGATCCTCGAGTTTCGAAGCCGGATTTGGTAAAACGTTACTCTGACCACCTACGTGATACGGGTAGTCCCCAGTAGAGGTTCACGGCGCCATAAGCTCGTTGAACAAGCTTTGTGTGAAATATAACACAGTCTAGGACTGCTTTTAGTATCCTGGTGGTCCTGAGGTAGAGTTCTCCGGTCACAGTCATGGGCTCGTGAGCCGTGGGTTCGAATCCTGGCGGGGTGAGGTGTTGATTGTATGTCGAAGTCCGCATGCTTTATTCGGCTAATGAAATATATATGGATCCTCGTGTTTCGAAGCCGGAATTGGTAAAACGTTACTCTAACCACGTATGTGATACGGGTAATCCCCATTAGAGGTTCACGGCACCATAAGCTCGTTGAACAGGCTTTGTGTGAAATATAACAGAGTCTAGGACTGCTTTGAGTATCCTGGTGGTCCAGAAGTAGCGTTCCACGGTCACATTCATGGGCTCGTGGGCCGTGGGTTCGAATCCTGGCGGGGTGAGGTGTTGATTGTACGTAGAAGTCCACCTGCTTTATTGGGTTAATGAAATATATATGGATCCTCATGTTTCGAGTCCGGACTTGGTAAAACGTTCCTTTGACCACCTACGTGATACGGGTAATCCCCATTAGAGGTTCACGGCGCCATAAGCTCGTTGAACAGGCTTTGTGTGAAATATAACAGAGTCTAGGACTGCTTTTAGTATCGTGGTGGTCCAGAAGTAGCGTTCCCCGGTCACAGTCGTGGGCTCGTGGGCCGTGGGTTCGAATCCAGGCGGGGTGGCGTGTTCATTGTATGTAGAAGTCTGCTTGCTTTATTGGGCTAATGAAATACATATGGATCCTCGTGTTTCGAAACCGGATTTGGTAAAATGTTACTCTGACCTTCCACATCATAGGGTAATCTGCATTTCAAGGCGCCATATGCTCGTTGAACAGGCTTTGTGTGAAATATAACAGAGTTTACTACTGCTTTAAGTATCCTGGTGGTCCTGAGGTAGCGTTCTCCGGTCACAGTCATTGGCTCGTGAGCCGTGGGTTCGAATCCTGGCGGGGTGAGGTGTTCATTGTATGTAGATGTCCTCTTGCTTTATTGGGCTAATGAAATACATATGGATCCTCGTGTTTCGAAGCCGGATTTGGTAAAACGTTACTCTGACCACAGACGTGATACGGGTAGTCCCCATTAGAGGTTCACTGCTCCATAAGCTCGTTGAACAGGCTTTGTGTGAAATATAACATTGTCTAGGACTGCTTTTAGTATCCTGGTGGTCCAGAGGTAGCGTTCCCCGGTCACAGTCGCAAGCTCGTGGGCCGTGGGTTCGAATCCTGGCGGGGTGAGGTGTTGATTGTACGTAGAAGTCCACGTGCTTTATTGGGCTAATGAAATACAAATGGATCCTCGTGTTTCGATGCCGGATTTGGTAAAACATTTCTCTGACCACCTATGTGATACGGGTAGTCCCCATTAGAGGTTCACGGCGCCATAAGCTCGTTGAACAGGCTTTGTGTGAAATATAAGAGAGTCTAGGACTGCTGTTAGTATCCTGGTGGTCCAGAGGTAGCGTTCCCCGATCACAGTCGTGGGCTCGTGGGCCGAGGGTTCGAATCCTGCCGGGGTGGCGTGTTCATTGTATGTAGAATTCCGCGTGCTTTATTGGGCCAATGAAATATATATGGATCCTCTTGCTTCGAAGCCGGATTTGTTAAAACGTTACTCTGACCACCTACGTGATACGGGTAATCCCCAATAGAGGTTCACGGCGCCATAAGCTCGTTGAACAGGCTTTGTGTGAAAATAACAGAGTCTAGGACTGCTTTTAGTATCCTGGTGGTCCAGAGGTAGCGTTCCTCGGTCACAGTCGTGGTCTCATGGGCCGTGGGTTCGAATCCTGACGGGGTGAGGTGTTCATTGTATGTAGAAGTCCGCGTGCCTTATTGGGCTAATGAAATATATATGGATCCTCTTGTTTCGAAGCCGGATTTGGTAAAACGTTACTCTGACCACCTACGTGATACGGGTAGTCCCCATTAGAGGTTCACGGCGCCATAAGCTCGTTGAACAGGCCTTGTGTGAAATATAACAGAGTCTAGGACTGCTTTTAGTATCCTGGTAGTCCAGAGGTAGCGTTTTCCGTTCACAGTCATGGGCTCGTGGGCCGTTGGTTCGAATCCTGGTGGGGTGAGGTGTTCATTGTATGTAGAAGTCCGCGTGCTTTATTGGGCAAATGAAATACGAATGGATCCTCGTGTTTCGAAGTGGATTTGGTAAAACGTTACTCTGACCACAGACGTGACACGGGTAGTCCCCATTAGAGGTTCACAGCGCCATAAGCTCGTTGAACAGGCTTTGTGTGAAATATAACAGAGTCTAGGACTGCTTTTAGTATCCTGGTGGTCCACAGGTAGCGTTCTCTGGTCACAGTCATGGGCTCGTGGGCCGTGGGTTCGAATCCTGGCGGGATGAGGTGTTCATTGTATGTAGAAGTCCGCTTGCTTTATTGGGCTAATGAAATACATATGGATCCTCGTGTTTCGAAGCCGGATTTGGTAAAACGTTACTCTGACCACAGACGTGATACGGGTAGTCCCCATTAGAGGTGCACTGCGCCATAAGCTCGTTGAACAGGCTTTGTGTGAAATATAACAGAGTCTAGGACTGCTTTTAGTATCCTGGTGGTCCAGAGGTAGCGTTCCCCGGTCACAGTCGTGGGCTCGTTGGCCGTGGGTTCGAATCCTGGCGGGGTGGCATGTTCATTGTATATAGAAGTCCGCGTGCTTTATGGGGCTAATGAAATATATATGGAAACTCTTGTTTCGAAGCCGGATTTGGTAAAAGGTTACTCTGACCACCTACGTGATACGGGTAATCCCCATTAGAGGTTCACGGCGCCATAAGCTCGTTGAACAGGCTTTGTGTGAAATATAACAGAGTCTAGGACTACTTTTAGTATCCTCGTGGTCCAGAAGTAGCGTTCCCCGGTCACAGTCATGGGCTCGTGGGCCGTGGGTTCGAATCCTGGCGGGGTGGCGTGTTCATTGTATGTAGAACTCCGCATCCTTTATTGGGCTAATGAAATATATATGGATCCTCTTGTTTCGAAGCCGGATTTGGTAAAACGTTACTCTGACCACCTACGTGATACAGATAATCCCCATTAGTGGTTCACGGCGCCATAAGGTCATTGAACAGCCTTTCAGCCTTTGTGTGAAATATAACAGAGTCTAGGACTGCTTTTAGTATCCTGGTGGTCCAGAGGTAGCGCTCCCCGGTCACAGTCATGGGCTCGTGGGCCGTGGGTTAGAATCCTCGCGGGGTGACGTGTTGATTGTATGTAGAAGTCCGCGTGATTTATTGGGCTAATGAAATATATATGGATCCTCGTGTTTCGAAGCCGGATTTGGTAAAACGTTACTCTGACCACCTACGTCATAAGGGTAATCCCCATTAGAGGTTCATGGCGCCATAAGCTCGTTGAAAAGGCTTTGTGTGAAATATAACAGAGTCTAGAACTGCTTTGAGTATCCTGGTGGTCCAGAAGTAGCGTTCCCCGGTCACATTCATGGGCTCGTGGGCCGTGGGTTCGAATCCTGGCGGGGTGAGGTGTTCATTGTATGGAGAAGTCCGCGTGCTTTATTGAGCTAATTAAATATATATGGATCCTCTTGTTTCGAAGCCGGATTTGGTAAAACGTTACTCTGACCACCTACGTGATACATGTAATCTCTATTCGTGGTTCACGGAGCCATAAGCTCGTTGAACAGCCTTTCAGCCTTTGTGTCAAATATAACAGAGTCTAGGACTGCTTTTAGTATCCTGGTGGTCCAGAGGTAGCGTTCCCCGGTCACAGTCATGGGCTCGTGGGCCGTGGGTTAGAATCCTGGGGGGGTGACGTGTTCTTTGTATGTGGAAGTCCGCGTGATTTATTGGGCTAATGAAATATATATGGATCCTCATGTTTCGAAGCCGGACTTGGTAAAACGTTCTTCTGACCACCTACGTGATACGGATAGTCCCCATTAGACTTTCAAGGCGCCATAAGCTCGTTGAACAGGCTTTGCGTGAAATATAACAGAGTTTACGACAGCTTTAAGTATCCTGGTGATCCAGAGGTAGCATTCGCCGGTCACAGTCGTGGGTTCCTGGGCCGTGGGATCAAATCCTGGCAGGTTGAGGTGTTCATTGTATGTAGAAGTCCGCCTGCTTCATTGGGCTAATGAAATATATATGGATCCTCGTGTTTTAAAGCTGAATTTGGTAAAACGTTTCTCTGACCACCTACGTGATACGAGTAATCCCATTAGTGGTTCACGGCGCCATAAGCTCGTTGAACAGGCTTTGTGTGAAATATAACAGAGTCTAGGACTGCTTTTAGTATCCTGGTAGTCCAGAGGTAGCATTCTCCGGTCACAGTCATGGGCTCGTGGGCCGTGGGTTTAAATCCTGGCGGGGTGAGGTGTTCATTTTATGTTGAAGTCCGCGTGTTTTATTGGGCTAATGAAATACATATGGATCCTTGTGTTTCGAAGCCGGATTTGTTAAAACGTTACTCTGACCACCTACGTGATACGGGTAGTCCCCATTAGACGTTCACGGCGCCATAAGCTCGTTGAAAAGGCTTTGTGTGAAATATAACATTGTCTACGACTGCTTTTAGTATCATGGTTGTCTAGAGGTAGCGTTCCCCGGTCACAGTCATGGGCTCGTGGGCCATCGGTTCGAATCCTGGCGGGGTGAGGTGTTGATTGTATGTCGAAGTCCGCGTGCTTTTTTCGGCTAATGAAATATATATGGATCCTCGTGTTTCGAAGCCGGATTTTTTTAAAACGTTACTCTGACCACCTACGTGATACGGGTAGTCCCCATTAGAGGTTCACGGCGCCATAAGGTCGTTGAACAGGCTTTGTGTGAAATATAACAGAGTTTAGGACTGCTTTTAGTATCCTGGTGGTCCAGAAATAGCGTTCCCCGGTCACAGTCGTGGGCTCGTGGGCCATGGGTTCGAATCCTGGCGGGGTGGCGTGTTCATTGTATCACAAAGTCGTGCTTTGTTGGGCCTAATGAAATACATATGGATCCTCTCGTGTTTCGAAGCGGTTTATTAAATTACTCTAACCACGGCATATGTGATAAAATTGTCCCATTAGAGGTTCCTCGCCATATTTCGTTGAACAGGCTTTGTGTGTGAAATATAACAGAGTCTAAGTAGCTTTAGTATCTGGTGGTCCATAAGTGGCGTTTACGAGTGCATTCATGGGCTCGTGGGCCGTGGGGTTCCAGATCCACAGGGGTGAGGTGTTCATTTTATGTAGAAGTCCGCGTGCTTTATTGGGCTAATGAAATACATATGGATCCTTGTGTTTTTGAAGCCGGATTTGGTAAAACGTTACTCTGACCACCTACGTGATACTGGTAGTCCCCATTAGAGGTTCACGGCGCCATAAGCTCGTTGAACAGGCTTTGTGTGAAATATAACAGAGTTTACGACTGCTTTTAGTATCCTGATGGTCCAGAGGTAGCGTTCGCCGGTCACAGTCGTGGGTTCGAATCTTGGCGGGGTGGTGCGTTCATTGTATGTAGAAGTCCGCGTGCTTTATTGGGCTAATGAAATATATATGGATCCTCTTGTTTCGAAGCCGGCTTTGGTAAAACGTTACTCTGACCTCCTACGTGATACGGATAATCCCCATTCGTGGTTCACGGCGCCATAAGCTCGTTGAACAATGCTTTGTGTGAAATATAACAGAGTCTAGGACTGCTTTTATTATCCTGGTAGTCCAGAGGTAGCGTTCTCGAGTCACATTCATGGGCTCGTGGGCCGTGGGTTCGAATTCTGGCGGGGTGAGGTGTTCATTGTATGTAGAAGTCTGCGTGCTTTATTGGGCTAATGAAATACATATCGATCCTCGTGTTTCGAAGCCGGATTTGGTAAAACGTTACTCTGACCACCTACGTGATACGGGTAGTCCCCATTAGAGGTTCACGGCGCCATAAGCTCGTTGAACAGGCTTTGTGTGAAATTTAACAGAGTCTAGGACTGCTTTTAGTATCCTGGTGGTCCTGAGGTAGCGTTCTCCGGTCACAGTCATGGGCTAGTGAGCCGTGGGTTCAGATCCTGGCGGGGTGAAATTCTGTTCATTCTTCATGTGAGATGTCGCTTGCTTTATTGGGCTAATGAAGCCATATGGATCCTCGTGTTTCAAGCCCGGATTTGGTAAACGTTACTCTGACCACAGGCATTAATGCAGGTAGTCCCCATTAGAGGAGTTCACGGCGCCATAAGCTCGTTGAACAGGCTTTGTGTGAAATATAACAGTCTGGGGACTGCTTTTAGTATCCGCCATTGGTCCAGAGGTAGCGTTCCCCAGTCTGATCATGGGGTCGTGGGCCGTGGGGTTTCGAATCCTGGTGGAGTGAGGTGTTGATTATATGTAGAAGTCCACGTGCTCTATTGGGCTAATGAAATATATATGGATCCTTGTGTTTCGAAGTCGGATTTGGTAAAACGTTGCTCTGATCACCTAAGCGGCACGGATGGTCCCCATTAGAGGTTCACAGCGCTATAAGCTCGTTGAACAGGCTTTGTGTGAAATATAGCAGAGTCTGGGACTGCTTTTATTGTCCTGGTGGCCCAGAGGTAGCGTTCTCCAGTTACAGTCATAGGCTGCAAATGGGCGTGGGTTGAATCCTGGGGCGAGGTGTTCATTATGTAGATGTCTGCTTTAGCTGTTAGATAATAAGAAATACCTATGGATCCTCGTGTTTCGAAGCCGGATTTGGTAAAACGTTATTCTGACCACGTATGTGATACGGGTAAGCCCCATTAGAGGTTCACTGCGCCATAAGCTCGTTGAACAGGCTTTGTGTGAAATTTATCATTGTCTAGGACTGCTTTTAGTATCCTGGTGGTCCAGAGGTAGCGTTCCCCGGTCACATTCATGGGCTCGTGGGCCATCGGTGCGAATCCTGGCGGGGTGAGGTATTCATTGTATGTAGAAGTCCGCGTGCTTTATTGGGCTAATGAAATACATATGGATCCTCGTGTTTCGAAGCCGGATTTGGTAAAACGTTACTCTGACCACCTACGTGATACGGGTAGTCCCCATTAGAGGTTCACGGCGCCAAAAGCTCGTTGAACAGGCTTTGTGTGAAATATAACAGAGTCTAGGACTGCTTTTAGTATCCTGGTGGTCCAGAGGTAGCGTTCGCCGGTCACAGTAGTAGGTTCCTGGGCCGTGGGTTCGAATCTTGGCGGGGTGGCGTGTTCATTGTATGTAGAAGTCCGCGTGCTTTATTGGGCTAATGAAATATATATGGATCCTGTTGTTTCGAAGCCGGATTTGGTAAAACGTTACTCTGACCACCTACGTGATGCGGGTAATCCCCATTAGTGGTTCACGGCGCCATAAACTCGTTGAACAGGCTTTGTGTGAAATATAACAGAGTCTAGGACTGCTTTTAGTATCCTGGTAGTCCAGAGGTAGCATTCTCCGGTCACAGTCATGGGCTCGTGGGCCGTGGGTTCGAATCCTGGCGGGGTGAGGTGTTCATTTTATGTTGAAGTCCGCGTGCTTTATTGGGCTAATGAAATACATATGGATCCTTGTGTTTCGAAGCCGGATTTGGTAAAACGTTACTCTGACCACCTACGTGATACGGGTAGTCCCCATTAGACGTTCACGGCGCCATAAGCTCGTTGAAAAGGCTTTGTGTGAAATATAACATTGTCTACGACTGCTTTTAGTATCATGGTTGTCTAGAGGTAGCGTTCCCCGGTCACAGTCATGGGCTCGTGGGCCATCGGTTCGAATCCTGGCGGGGTGAGGTGTTGATTGTATGTCGAAGTCCGCGTGCTTTATTCGGCTAATGAAATATATATGGATCCTCGTGTTTCAAAGCCGGATTTGGTAAAACGTTCCTCTGACCACCTAGGTGATATGGGTAGTCCCCATTAGAGGTTCACGGCGCCAAAAGCTCGTTGAACAGGCTTTGTGTGAAATATAAAAGAGTCTAGGACTGCTTTTAGTATCCTGGTAGTCCAGAGGTAGCGTTTGCCGGTCACAGTCATGGGCTCGTGGGCCGTGGGTTCGAATCCTGGCGGGGTGAGGTGTTCATTGTGTGTAGAAGTCCGCGTGCTTTATTGGGCTAATGAAATACATATGGATCCTCGTGTTTCGAAGCCGGATTTGGTAAAACGTTACTCTGACCACCTACGTTATACGGGTAGTCCCCATTAGAGGTTCACGGCGCCATAAGCTCGTTGAACAGGCTTTGTGTGAAATATAACAGAGTCTAGGACTGCTTTTAGTATCCTGGTGGTCCAGAGGTAGCGTTCGCCGGTCACAGTCGTGGGTTCCTGGGCCGTGGGTTCGAACCTTGGCGGGGTGGCGCGTTCATTATATGTAGAAGTCCGCGTGCTTTATTGGGCTAATGAAATATATATGGATCCTCTTGTTTCGAAGCCGGATTTGGTAAAACGTTACTCTGACCACCTACGTGATACGGGTAGTCCCCATTAGAGGTTCACGGCGCCATAAGCTCGTTGAACTGGCTTTGTGTGAAATATAACAGAGTCTAGGACTGCTTTGAGTATCCTGGTAGTCCAGAAGTAGCGTTCCCCAATCACATTCATGGGCTCGTGGGCCATGGGTTCGAATCCTGGCGGGGTAAGGTGTTCATTGTATGGAGAAGTCCGCGTGTTTTATTGGGCTAATGAAATATATTTGGATCCTCGTGTTTCGAAGCCGGATTTGGGAAAACGTTACTCTGACCATCTACATGATACGGGTAGTCCCCATTAGAGGTTCACGGCGCCATAAGCTCGTTGAACAGGCTTTGTGTGAAATATAACAGAGTCTAGGACTGCTTTTAGTATCCTGGTGGTCCAGAGGTAGCGTTCCTCGGTCACAGTCATGGGCTCGTGGGCCGTGGGTTCGAATCCTGGCGGGGTGGCATGTTTATTGTATGTAGAAGTCCGCGTGCTTTATTGGGCTAATGAAATACATATGGATCCTCGTGTTTCGAAGCCGGATTTGGTAAAACGTTACTCTGACCATCTACGTGATACGAGTAATCCCCATTAGTGGTTCACGGCGCCATAAGCTCGTTGAACAGGCTTTGTGTGAAATATAACAGAGTCTAGGACTGCTGTATCATGTGGTGGTCCAGAAGGTAGCGATTCCCCAGTCTGATCATGGGCTCGTGGGCCGTGGGTTCCGAATCCTGGCCGGGGTGAGGTGTTCGTGTATGTAGAAGTCATATGCTTTATTAGGATAATGTAGAAATATATATGGATCCTATTTGTTTGTGGCGGGATTTGGTAAAACGTTACTCTGACCACCTACGTGATACGGGTAGTCCCCATTAGAGGTTCACGGCGCCATAAGCTCGTTGAACAGGCTTTGTGTGAAATATAACAGAGTCTAGGACTCCTTTTAGTATCCTGGTGGTCCAGAGGTAGCGTTCTCCAGTCACAGTCATAGGCTCGTGGGCCGTAGGTTCGAATCCTTGCGGGGTGAGGTGTTCATTGTATGTAGATGTCTGCTTGCTTTATTGGGCTAATGAAATACATATGGATCCTCGTGTTTCGAAGCCGGATTTGGTAAAACGTTACTCTGACCACCTACGTGATACGGGTAGTCCCCATTAGAGGTTCACGGCGCCATAAGCTCGTTCAACAGGCTTTGTCTGAAAAATAACAGAGTCTAGCACTGCTTTTAGTATCCTTGTGGTCCAGAGGTAGCGTTCCTCGGTCACAGTCGTGGGCTCGTGGGCCGTGGGTTCGAATCCTGCCGGGGTGGGGTGTTCATTGTACGTAGAAGTCCGCGTGCCTTATTGGGCTAATGAAATATAAATGGATCCTCGTGTTTCGAAGC